>NC_079437.1:42834965-42918772 GCF_903798145.1 Danio aesculapii | reverse complement strand
AAATGTTCAGTCAGCATTAGGGCTGTGCAATTTGGGGAAAAATACTGTATCTAAATATATTTTTTGGAAAGATTTTGGTCAGATTTAGACTGCAATTTTGATTCGCGATTTAAATTTTGTAGTCAAGCTTCAGCTCAATAATCTGTATTGTAGCTTACTGCTAAAATGCAGTGAGTGTAATTGAAAGATAGCAAACAACTCTGAAATTGTACTTTGCTTGCTTTGGTGCTTTTATAGGTGCTGGTTGTTGTATTTCCTCATGCTGTGGCAACAATTCTGCGACAGTTCTTACACAATACCTGATTTTGTATGGTGTCTGTGACTTTGAAACCAAGATATTCCCATATTACGGATGTGCTGTTTTTTTTATATTAATTCATCTATTAATGTTTCTGAAGCAGCAGACACCATCATCCCACTCTTTCTTGGTTTCCGGTTTGTTGTTTTTTTTATTGTGGGCATTCCGCATAGTTCGATTGCGCAATTCTGATTGGGCAGAACGAAAATGTGCTCACTCAATTGGCTAGTAAGACTGACACACACAGATAGCAGTCACGCATTTGCTCTGGGAGGGGTAAGTTAAATAATACATATTTCATATTGCAGCCTTTTTCGATTAGCTAATTGCAATTTTTCAAATCGCGATTGTGATTCGATTTCAATTAATCGCACATCCCTAGTCAGCATTACTGGAGGTTTAATTTCAGTAACAGATCTTGAAGCCATTGTGCATAGTGGACAGACATATTTGAAAAAATCCTGATCTAAAGCTTGCAATGTTACAAAGGATTTTAAACCTTATTTAATAAGTACAATCCCCAGTTTTTTATATTTTTTTTTACATACAATCTATGAATTATTGGCAAACATATCAATAAATCTGACTAAAAACCTTGTAAATGTGGCTTATGTCTATGTCTAAGTGATGCCATGCTGCTTTTCAGTGTAGTGGATTTTTTTCAAACTACAACATGTTGAGTCTTACCGCTGTTTGATTGGATGATAATCGCCCACTCTCATGGACTGCAGGCTTTAAATTAGATGAAATGCACAGGAACCACGAAAAAAAAAAAAAAAAACATGGGCTGACACGTGATGTCCATTGTAATGGACACAGGGTCTGAAGGGGTTAAAACATATTTCAGCAAGAATAATAATAATTATAAACTCTTATATAATACATAATGAACAACTGGAGTCATGCAAATTTATTATATGAAAAAAAGAGTTTGGAAAACATGAATTCAATATTTAGAAATATAGAGCTCTATTATTATTACAACTACTGTTTAGAAAGAATACTAGACAAATGTTGCATTCTTTACCCACATATACACATTACCAGACTTTCATGAAACAAAAAGAGATCAAAGAGGCAAGAAGGCATATTTACGAAAGCTGTACCGAAGAAGCCATAAATCCCTTTTGTATAATATGCATGTGCAGGTCTCATTGAGTAGTGAGGGTAAAGCCTGCTTGAAGGCAGTGTAAATCAGACAATGTTGTCCTTTATTCCCTATTAATGATGACAGGGCTTTAACCCTGGTACATTATTACTGAAACTCTGTGTCTCTCTGTATCAGCAACCTTTAAAAGCGAGGCAGGCTGAGGACAAGAGAGATGAAGCGAACGCTTTTATAATGAAATTGAATTTATTTTCTCTGAAATGAGGTTGTCCCTTGTCCTTATGTAAAATGAGTGTGTGTGTGTGTGTGTGTTTTGTCAGGCTGTCGAGCAGCACTTGAATATGATGGCTCTCTGAGGCTTTTGGAAACTCGCTAGACAATTTCAAACAACTTTCCTCCCAATATCTCACCATCAAATAATAACCTTGGCCTGGCTGAGATTGTGCTCCTCTCCGTGAAGCTTTGTGTGTGTGTGTGTGTGTTTGTGTGTGTGGGTGTTTTGTTTTTGTGCTTATTCGTGTCTGTGGGTTTTCTTTGTGTGGTCTGTGTATAATAGGGCTGTGCGATATTGAAGAAAAATGTGATATGTGACAGCATGCTAAATAATGTCAAATTCAGAATGTGATCGAATATTAAAAAAAAAATTGTAACCAATAACTTCTGAAAGCCAACAGCCATTTTTTATTGTTACAAAAACTAATCTGACATTTTAACAAACATGTTAAGTTAAATATCATTTAAAATATAGTAATAATGCACCAAATTTAAACTAAATAAATATTGCCCCTAATTTGCTCTCTTGCTATAGTCTTGTCAACTTGAAAACATCTAGAACAATCAAGAAAACAGTGGAATTACATATTGAATATTGAACATTTTGAACATTTCGAACATTGCTTGGTCATATTTCAGCATCCGTATGAAAATCATTACAGATTTTGGATGGATAAGAAAACCAGCATGCCCACTCTTTTTGGATTTAGAGATGGATGGATTTCCCAATCCAGGCTCATTCTGAAAACGTACCCCTATATACATATCTGGAGTGTGCCAAATATGTCCCAGGAGCTACGTTTTTTTGCAGTTTTTGTTTTCGTGAATCAACCAGAGTACGCTTGTTGAGATCTCAAATTTCTCTCCGAGTGCCATTTGTGCCTGCTGTTCTCACATAAATCCATGTTTTGAGATTTTTCCACATTCTCACCCTGTTATTTACTTGTTTATTTTATTTTTGGCTTCTGTTTTTGTTCTACCCACTTTCTTGAACCGTTCTTCATCGGACTCAAACCCCAACATCATGGTCAGCATCTCAAGTCCACCGATGTACATGGCAAGGTAACTGGACAAATTGGTAACAGCGGGAAAGCCGTCCACCCGGAGGTAAGCGGTCAGCTGGTAAGCTCGAAAAGAAACTGCTACATACTGCTCTGTAACATTCGTTTTAAAGACAAATTGCAGCCATACGTACTTCTGGCTACATAATTTGTCATCTCCAGAAACCTATATAGAGCTACGTTTTCAGAATGAGCCTGGGTTGACATTTCCTGATGTCTTTCAAATTGTGTGCTATTCCCATGGGCACACTATGATACTTCTGTATTAAATCACTCAGTTATTGCATACATTATGAAATGTGTATTGTGATAGGCACATTTTTGATATTTTGATAAATTACATGTGTTGCACAGCCCTAGTATGTAAACATATCCCTGAAGGTACTGAATAAGCTTTTTTGAAGTTTACAAAACATTCTTTTCACATTGTGTTTATGTGTGTATGGCTAAAATGTGAATAAAATACTTGAATACTGAGTTCATATTAATCAAGACACATATGGCCCATTTCCACTGAGTGATACGGTTCTGTTCGGTTCGCTTTTAAGGCTGTTTCCACTGTCAAAAGGTACCTAAAAGCAAACCGTACCGTACCACTTTTTGGGTATCCTTTTGAAAGGATACAGCACAACAAAAGGGTACCAAAAGGCTGAGCTAGATGCGCAGCTGAACGCTATTGGTTTACAGACAAACGTCACTAGCACAAGTACAAGTCAGGAGAATGAAAACAAAGGAAGCTCCATTTTTAAATACACAGCCGAGACATTACACTGTAATAGTATATACGAATAACAACGAGCCATGGTTGACCCAAGCTCAAACAAACCTTGTCGTTGTCTTGATGAACAGCCACAAAGCCAAGAAGATATAAACCTGTTGTCCTGTTGTTGTTTACGAGGCTGTCTAAAGCACGAGCGGTTACATTTTCTCTAGAGAGCTTGCGATTTCTCGCCGCGCTTCTATATTTGAAATAACGAACTTCTTGAGCTAATGATAATAACGTGCACATGATTATTGAAGTGCCTCTAACATCCGATCCTTTCAGAAACGGACAAACGCGAGAGTGAAGCACGAAAAAACAAAGGAGAAGCAATTGATTCTTTCAGCAACCTAAAACATGAACCAACTGCCATGTTTAACTATAATCATCACCTTTTGGATGTTCTGGTGAAGATTAAAGATACAGATGAGAGGTTTGCACTGTGCTATATGTTGTGGGTTGTTTCTGAACCCAAATAAGGACTAAATGTATGTGGTGTGTAGTTTTTCTGTAATTGGTAACATCAGAAACTGTAAGGTTCTGTATGTTTTCATATATATTGCATTTATTTATTTTATATAATTGCATATATCAGGACACAAATCTGTATAATGACA
This sequence comes from Danio aesculapii, assembly GCF_903798145.1. Classification (NCBI taxonomy): domain Eukaryota; kingdom Metazoa; phylum Chordata; class Actinopteri; order Cypriniformes; family Danionidae; genus Danio; species Danio aesculapii. Next base: position 42,914,655 of record NC_079437.1, on the reverse strand, counting down.
TAGGTATGACACAGGTATTACAAGAAGGTGGTAAAATAGGAGGACATTGCTGATGTCCTCATTTCTCAAAAAGCTTATAAATCACACAGAATTAGTTTTTTTCAGGTCAAGTAAAACTATACTGTTTCTTGTGATGGTTAGGTTTAGGGTTGGGGTGGGGTTAGAGCAATATAAAATAGTTTGTACAGTATAAAAACAATGGCAACCTATGTAATGTCCCCACAATTCACAAAAACAACCATACTCATAGCCATAGTAACACAAAAATAATAATAATAAAAATACACTTGCTTGTGTGGTGCAACATTATTGTCAGATCAAATATTAATATTCTAGTATTTTTCAATCTTTCTGAAAATCTAGTCATGAAATTTTCCTTTGCAAATGAATCTGCAGTAAAATAAAGTCAACAACACGCTCTGGAGCTTTAATAAAAAATAAAGTTCATCTACTCTTTTCTACTGTTGGGTTCAGAAAGAAGGCTAAGAAAGTTTTTTCCACCTTGGCACTGCACAGATATGTGTTGTTTTCTGTGTGTCTTTTATAGTTTTTCCCCCTCCTTTGTCTTGTTATTTCTCAGCTCATATACTGTAAAGCTTAGTGTTACTGTAACAATGAAATGTACTTCACTCTTTCAATTTGAGCCTATAGGTCCCAATCCTTTAGAAGTGCTTGCAAAGTGGTTTTACTTCAAAGGAAACAGCATCTTCTCAACACATCGACAACACAAACCAAACTCTCAACTACAGTGCTTGAGGGACAAATTAGATGTTGTTTGCATGCAGCCAATAGAGAATTTTGGCTGATATTGTGCACATTTATTACAAACCTATGCTGGTTTGTGCAGAAAAAAATGCTGTGATTATTGATAACTCATTTGAGGCAGTTCAGAGGCAGTCCTATGAAAAGAAAAAGCAAGGGATAGTTCACCCTAAACTGAAAAATCTGTCATCATTTATTCACTTGTTCCAAACATCTTTGACTTTCTCTTCTGTTGAACAAAAGTAGTTCAAAGTAAGCTGGAAACCTTTAACCACAGAGAACTATAGAAGTTAATGCTTACACATTTTGAGATTTCAGGGTGCGTACATTTTAATTTGTGGGGTGAAATAACCCTTAAGCAATACTTTTTATCCGTTCCTTTGTGTAACTATCATTATTCAGACAAATTTATCTCTTATGATGACTAGTATATTTAAGAAATGACAGATAATATTATTTTTACAGAGATATATTTGTCTGAACATTCCTCTTTCATTTATTTATTTGTTTTCGTTTTATTCAATAATGTTTAAGTGAAGAATATACCGAATGATATATTCCTATATAAAATCTTTATTTGGCTTAAATACATATTTACACAGTGATTTTCGTCTTCACACCATCCTGAAAATATGTTTAAAGTGGTGTTTTTGGATCGATACAATGTGGTGTGAAATGATAAGATGAAAAATGGAAGTGCTGGAGGGAAGAGGACAAGACAAATCAGGACTAAGAAATCAAAGTCAAACTCTCGTTAAAGGCTCAACTCGTGTCTCTAAACCTCAGGGAAAGATGCATTCTCCCTGCACCATCCATGCCTTTAGGTCTATAAAACCCTACTCCATCAGCAAAAAAAAAAAAACATTGTTTTGCAAAATTTAAGATGAAAACTAAAAATAAATTACCAGCACCTGCTGTTTACATGCAGTTCAAGGTCTTTCATCTGAAAATATAGCTGTGTGAAAAGCTTTTTCACACAGTCAGTTAAACAGGTTCATAAAACTTGCCATCAGAACTACTATAAATTGCTGTAAGTAATGGCCTCCTGGGCTCAGAATAGATTGCGATTCATTAATTTTTCCGTATTTTAAAGATTTATCTGTTTTTATCTTGTGATATTAAAGGCAATGAAAGTCAAAGAAGCTTGCTGCGTCTGACTCAGTCTGTTAGTGTAGATTGGCTTTGATGTTGAACGTTTTGTTCATATGAAATGCGATGGATCAGATCTTTAGTTTTATTCTTTTATTTTCTAAAACATCATAGTGAATATGCACTGTTATTTTTAAACACCGTCAGATGATTCTTTGAGTATATAATACTTGGACATACTTTATGCATGAGATACAGTACTTTTATTATAAATACTCCACGGACTCAATAAAACAACAGAAATGTTTACTTGTGATTGTTTGAATGTTTACTTGCACCTCAAATCATATTTCTCTACCTACTTTTTAAACCTTAAATACCTCTTTTGCACAATATCTTGCACAGTATTGTACATTATTATGTAAAGTACTTGTATAATCTGTGTTTGGATACATATATAGTCAACAATTGTTCAGTTACTGCTTCAGTAAGGGTGTACTCACACTAGGTATGGTTGCCTTGAACCGTGCCTGGGTGCCTTGTCCCTCCTCCACTCTCCACCTCGGCCTACACTCGCATTGCAATTGTACCTGTTCCGAGCCTGAGCATACGTCATCAATAATGCAACTGGTCAGTTAGTACACTTACAGTACAATAGACATTGCTTTCATTATATTGTTTTGTATTATTTTAAGTCATTTGGGAAATGATGACACAAAGTCAAATATTTCGCTGAACAGATCCAGCACTTTTGACGCTCTAAAGTTTTCATGAAAATCATTGTGCTGCATTTATTAAGAGGTTTGCTGAAGGTGGCAGTTGACGTGCAGCAGGGGGGGGGGGTGGGGGTTGTGGGGCTTGTATATTTGATAAACTATGACAGTTCACATTCATGGAAAATTAAGAATGATTAATAATAATGTTAATAATAATAATCCATATGAAAAAGTCCCCTAAAAGTGAAGTCGCGTCTTAAGTTTCGCACTCAGGCGCACTTTGCACTCATGCTACAAGCATACTGCGCCAAAACCCAACCAATACATGCTATGGTACACCTTATCCAACTTGGACAGGGCACCTAGGTGATATTCAGAGCACTTACGGCCGATTTACATGGGGCTTAAATGCCAGCAATTGACGGAGGGTGTCTGAAGTTGGGGCTGACATGATCGTCATAGCAGCGTGAGCCAGTGAAACAAGTCTGCAATCGTCTGTTGTCTGAGCTGAGGAATTTGCATAACCAGGTCTAATTGGCTGACACTTTCATTGGCGCTTCCATTTGTCAGGGTTCTGCCACTCTAGTCTTGTAAATTCTTGTTTTGGTGGCAGAGTCCGGACACTAGCTCTGTTTCGTCTTGTCCTGTAGTGCTCGGCTCGAGTTTTCTTGGGTCGAGCACTTGTTTTGTCATTGTCTGGGTGCGCGTCATCAAGGGTGCGCGCGGACCGTGTGTGCTCCTGCTTGATGCAGGGTCTGCGCGTCCTTGGGACGCGCGCTCTTGTACTCGTGTTTGTGTTTTGTTTCGTCAGCATCGCGCTGTTTCATTCTCAGCGTCTCAGTCTAGTTGGTTTCGGTTTTGGTTGGCGCTGAGATGAAACATGCGTGTTGCATTTATGTGAGCGCACGGTAAGGTGTTCACTTATCGTGTGCTCGTGTCTTGCGTCTGTCAAAGCACGTGGCTCTGTGTTTACATTGGTCGCGTGCTTTTGTTGTGTGCTTCAGTGTCTTGTCATAGGAACACGCGGTTAATGAGTTCTCTCATTGGCTGCGTGTTCTAGTCTTGTTTAATGTGAGCACCTGGCTTGTGTTGTCTCCTTGTGTCAGGTGCTCTCCCGTCTATCGTCTAGTCCCACCCTCCTTGTTAACCCTTTATTAGATTCACATGTTTAACACCTGTTTTGTTCACCTGTGTGTTAATTTACTTCTGCTTAAATTCTCCTCATGTCTGCTGTCCTGTGCCAGTTCGTCATCGTATGGTTGTCTCATTGTGGTACCTTGTCGTGTCTGTTCACCTCCTGATCCCTGCCAGCCTGCCCAGTCTAGTTTGGTTTGTTTGTTTATTTGTTTTGTTAATGTTTTCCCCCCTTTTATTTTTGATTTATTATTAATAAAACCCATATTATTTCTGCATTTGAGTCCTCGCTCCCTTTTTCCTCTACACCGACCGTGACAGTACGAACTGGCCAACAGAGGACTCAGCAGAAAAATGGGTATCTTCCTATTCCCATCTCCCAGTTCACGTCCCTCTGCATGCCAGCAGAAGGAGCGTTTGGGCAAACTCCTCTGTCTTCGTCAAGGGGAATCTTCAGTCAAGGAGTTTGCCTACCAGTTTGTCTATGCTGCAGAGGGGCTTGAGTTTACCACCACAGCACTGAAGGAGGCTTTCAATGCTGGACTCAACAGCCCCCTTCAGGCCTGGGAGATGGGGATGCTGGGGATACTGTCATTCTGGCAGTTTGTGAGCTACTTGTACCACAGCCAGGGGAACGGTGGCCTGCCTCCACTTGGTCCACCGCCCCTCCCACTCACAGACTGCCAAATCCCCAGTCCTCCGATGACCCACCAGCGGAGACGGAGGAGGAAGATTGGGTCAGCCTTGCCTGTCACCCACCTAGAGGTGACTGAACCTGCTGCAGCCCACCCAGCTACAACCCTGGCTGCAGCATCACCCTCCGAGGCACCCGCAACAGACACTGCTCCACTTCAAGAGGTAGTGGAGTGCCTAGCAGTGCCTGAAGAGGTGGCTAGCTTCCTGCCACCTAAACCAAGGAAGCGTAGGAGGAGAAAGGGCTCCTCCATGTCGGCTCCAGCCCCAGAGCACCCGCCAGTGTCGGCTCCAGCCCCAGAGCGCCCGCCAGTGTCGGCTCCAGCCCCAGAGCGCCCGCCAGTGTCGGCTCCAGCCCCAGAGCGCCCGCCAGTGTCGGCTCCAGCCCCAGAGCGCCCGCCAGTGTCGGCTCCAGCCCCAGAGCGCCCGCCAGTGTCGGCTCCAGCCCCAGAGCGCCCGCCAGTGTCGGCTCCAGCCCCAGAGCGCCCGCCAGTGTCGGCTCCAGCCCCAGAGCGCCCGCCAGTGTCGGCTCCAGCCCCAGAGCGCCCGCCAGTGTCGGCTCCAGCCCCAGAGCGCCCGCCAGTGTCGGCTCCAGCCCCAGAGCGCCGCTCCGTGGCGGCTCCAGCCCTGGTCATTGCCTTACCGGCACCACCCAGATGTCTTGCCCTGCCGGACCCAGCCCGGTTCCTAGCCCTGCCGGCACCACCCAGACGTCTAGCCCTGCCGGCACCACCCAGACGTCTAGCCCTGCCGGCACCACCCAGACGTCTAGCCCTGCCGGCACCACCCAGACGTCTAGCCCTGCCGGTCCCAGTCCGGTTCCTTGCCCTGCCGGCACCTCCCAGACGTCTTGCCCTGCCGGCACCTCCCAGACGCCTTGCCCTGCCGGCCCCAGCCCGGCTCCCAGCCTTGCCGGCTCCCCTCAGGCCTCCTGTCCAGCCGGCTCCCCTCAGGCCTCCTGTCCAGCCGGCTCCCCTCAGGCCTGCAGTCCAGCCGCCTCCAGCCATGCCGGTTCCCCACAGGCCTCCAGTCCAGCCGGCTCCAGCCCAGCCGGCTTCCCTCAGGCCTTCATCCCAGCCGGCTCCCCACAGGCCTCCTGTCCAGCCGGCTCTAGCCCTGCCGGCTCCCCTCAGGCCTCTAGCCCTGCCGGCTCCCCTCAGGCCTCCAGCCCTGCCGGCTCCCCATAGGCCTCCTGTCCAGCTGGCGCCCCTCACGTCTGCAGTCAAGCCGCCTCCAGCTTTGGTGGCTCCCCTCAGGCCTCCTGTCCAGCTGGCTCCCCTCAGGCCTGCAGTCAAGCCGCCTCCTGCCCTGCCGGCTCCCCACAGACCTCCTATCCAGCCGGCTCCCCACAGGCCTCCTGTTCAGCCGTCTTCCATTAGGCCTGCAGTCAAGCCGCCTCCAGCCCTGCCTGCTCCCCTCAGGCCCTCAGTCAAGCCGCCTCCAGCCCTGCCGGCTCCTCACAGGCCTCCAGCCCTGCTGGCTCCCATCAGGCAGCCTGCCTTGTCTCCCCTGACAGACTGTCCCTGGGTCGTCCCTCCTGCTCCTCCTTGGTGTGCCCCTCTACCACCCTGGATGGACCCTCCGGCTCCACCCTGGTTTTCTGCCGGGGCTACTGACCCAGTGAACCCGCCCTGGAATGTTCCTCCTGTCCCTCCCTGGTCTTGCCCTCCCATCCCTCCCTTGTTAGCTTTGTTGGGTTTGGCTTGGCTCCCCTCCCTCCCCCCCTTCATGTTGTCTTGCCTGTTCACTTCCCTGTCTTGTGTTTGTTGATGTTGCCTGTTTTGTTGTCTTGTGGTGTTTCTTGTTTGTCTTGTACCTTGTTGGATGTTCCCTTTAGGGACGCCAGGTGGCGTCCCTTTTGGGGGGGGCTAGTGTCAGGGTTCTGCCACTCTAGTCTTGTAAATTCTTGTTTTGGTGGCAGAGTCCGGACACTAGCTCTGTTTCGTCTTGTCCTGTAGTGCTCGGCTCGAGTTTTCTTGGGTCGAGCACTTGTTTTGTCATTGTCTGGGTGCGCGTCATCAAGGGTGCGCGCGGACCGTGCGTGCTCCTGCTTGATGCGGGGTCTGCGCGTCCTTGGGACGCGCGCTCTTGCACTCGTGTTTGTGTTTTGTTTCGTCAGCATCGCGCTGTTTCATTCTCAGCGTCTTAGTCTAGTTGGTTTCGGTTTTGGTTGGCGCTGAGATGAAACATGCGCGTTGCATTTATGTGAGCGCACGGTAAGGTGTTCACTTATCGTGTGCTCGTGCTTGCGTCTGTCAAAGCACGTGGCTCTGTGTTTACATTGGTCGCGTGCTTTTGTTGTGTGCTTCAGTGTCTTGTCATAGGAACACGCGGTTAATGAGTTCTCTCATTGGCTGCGTGTTCTAGTCTTGTTTAATGTGAGCACCTGGCTTGTGTTGTCTCCTTGTGTCAGGTGCTCTCCCGTCTATCGTCTAGTCCCACCCTCCTTGTTAACCCTTTATTAGATTCACATGTTTAACACCTGTTTTGTTCACCTGTGTGTTAATTTACTTCTGCTTAAATTCTCCTCATGTCTGCTGTCCTGTGCCAGTTCGTCATCGTATGGTTGTCTCATTGTGGTACCTTGTCGTGTCTGTTCACCTCCTGATCCCTGCCAGCCTGCCCAGTCTAGTTTGGTTTGTTTGTTTATTTGTTTTGTTAATGTTTTCCCCCTCGGGGTAGTTTGTTTTGCCTTTTATTTTTGATTTATTATTAATAAAACCCATATTATTTCTGCATTTGAGTCCTCGCTCCCTTTTTCCTCTACACCGACCGTGACACCATTGGAGCAACGCCACTGAAGTAGCACAGACGGACTCACAATTCAGTTCCACAATGCTTGACATCACCCATTCAAAATATATGGAAAGCGTTGACGCTGACGCCCTGTGTGAATGCGGTGTTACACTTGTTAAACTCAACGGGAAATGGCGGTCAAACACGCCCAGGCATGGTTCAAATAGCCTAGTGTGAGTACTCCAAAAATGATTTCTGCTGCTTGTTCAAAATACTTATTTAAAATGAGCTGAAACAACCCAATTCTCAAGGTTTTCTCAAGGGACAACTTATAATTTTTATATGTTCAAAAACTTTGTGCAAAAAAAATAAGTTAACTTAATCAATTTGTGTTGGGACAGTGTAGCTATGTAGAAGTTTAAAAAAAGTCTTAGTCTTAAACACATCCTAGTGTTGTATGTTTATATTTGTTTATTTATATAATAAATGCACTGTGGTCCTGCAAGACATGATGTTTTGTTCCACCATATATTCACAGATGAAGCAGAATGTTAAAGAAGAAGAAAAAATTTTAAAAAGTTCTTTATATTGTATAACTGCAGATTAACTATTTATACAGTACGCTTGACAGCACACTGTCTACACTACTGACACTTGTCCTGATTTTGATGTTATGTACTAATGCACACCAAGCTGCTTTAGAACAATAATAACTGAAAAGTTTTTGTGGTTGTTTTTTGTAAATCATAGTAACATTTTACATATGCATGTGTAGTCATACTGATGATAAAGAACACTGGATATTTTCTGGCTGTCTCTCAGAGACTGATCATCTTGGTGGCTCTTCTGGCAGAGCAGACGTGTCTGTGTTTGAGTGATTCAGTTTGTCCACAGTTCACTGGGTTCAGGTTCTCTGGGGCTGGGTCACTGTGGGTGAACCCAGCTTGAACTCTCACCACGACTACATTCTGTGAAAGAGCGGCACGAAGTGATTCAGCAAAACCGAATTGCTCTATATTCAACTAAGCTGCCTGCTTACAAGAATAGGACCTTGTTACAGTTATTTGTTTAAAGCGAATATATTATGATATGTTTACTTTATCACACTTTATAGTGAGTTTCATTTAAAAATTACTAATTATTTCAATTAAATAATAAAAATCCATTTAATAATAAAAGGTAAACTTCCATTCAGATGTTTAAGGTCAATCATTTGCTTTGTTTTTTTATTTTAAAGTTGTTATTCAACAAGTAAATGGATCAAAGGCAATACATTTTAGATAAATCCTGTTCCTTTTGAATCTTCTATTCATTAAAGAGCCCATATTATAGATGAAATAGGGTCATATTTAGGTTGTAAGGGTCTCCAACAACAGTCTAATATGCATGCAAGGTCAAAAAACACTTTGATGGTCTTATAATCTGCATTTATTTTTACCTAATTATCCCAGCGACTCCCATATGAATCGTTCAGCGATTCATTTGTTCCCAACCCCCTCCTCAGCGCGAAGCTAATCTGCGCTGATTGGACCAATGACAGCCTGCTGCGATTGGTCGACAACACTGACAGGCTTCAGCACGAGGCAGAGTGAAATGCCCAGCTGCTAATCTACAATATAAAAGTAGTCACAGTGCACACACGCTTCATAGTGGATTTTGGCTGCCAGTGGGTGAATGTAAACAGACGATGGACTAGAAAATACTGACGACTAACTATTTTATTGAGCAAAAAGTCCAAGAACTGGCGAGGAGGTCACAGTCTTCTTGCTCTTTTCACACACACACACACACACACACACACAGGGCCTGCGCGTCCATAGAGAAGCGGCTGAATAGAGAGGGCGCGGCGCTCAGTTATATACGCGAATACCCGTGCGTTACACACACGAGGAGACACAGACACACACACACACAGAGGGCCGGCGCGTCCATAGAGAAGCGGCTGAATAGAGAGGGCGCGGCGCTCAGTTATATCCGCGAATACCCGTGCGTTACACACACGAGGAGACACACACACACACACACACACACACACACACACACACAGGGCCGGCGCGTCCATAGAGGAGCGGCGCTCAGTTATATCCGCGAATACCCGTGCGTTACACACACGAGGAGACACAGACACACACACACACAGGGCCGGCGCGTCCATAGAGGAGCGGCGCTCAGTTATATCCGCGAATACCCGTGCGTTACACACACGAGGAGACAATAATATTGAGCTGAAATATTTTGAAACTTGTCCGTTGCATGTGTGTAAACAGCTGACGATCCGTAATCAAAGCGGCACGCGTCGCGTTTTCAACGTGGCTTTACACGCGATATGAGAATATAAAGAGTTAACCTGATACAGTACACGCAGTTACAAGTAACAAAACACAACTAAATACATAATTTGCAAGATAGAGTAAACGAGGCAATAATTTTAATCGCACTTACTTACACTTGTGAAATGGGGGTAGAAACTGATTCATGATGCACTGATCCATCAGTCTTTACTGATCCTTCCTTTAACAAACTGATGAAGTCTTCTTTGAAAGCATATAGTTTTCATAAACACTCAGAACTGCTCAAGGCTGGGCTATATTGCTGATGTTTCATCTTTGATTAGACTGTCCATAATATCCATCTGCACAGCGTGACTTCATTCGACCAGTGTCTGTGTGTGTCTCTGTGTGTGTGTGTGTGTGACTTTTTTTTCTGTTAGTGGGCGGGGCCGCAGGTTTCAAATCTCCCGGGTTTGCGCGCCCAACTACTTGTGTTTCGTAGCTGCGTCATCGCGAAACACCTAATGACTCGTTATCAAGACGACTCGTTTGAAGCACTATGAGTCGACTCTTTTATAGATGAATCAATAGTTTTAAACACTGTACACTTACAGATTTAAGCCTTAGCTGGATATTTCACTTTACTTAGAGCTATGTTACACACTACAGGGAAGGGCATTTTCAAAAACCCATAATATGGGCTCTTTAAAACAAATCTTTAGAAAATGTATGATGGTTTTCACTTATATGTGAAGGAATGATTAAATATTAAGCAACTGTTTTCATTTATTCATTCATTCATTTTCTTTTCGGCTTAGTCCCTTTATTAATCTGGGGTCGCCACAGCGGAATGAACCGCCAACTCATCCAGCACGTTTTACGCATCGGATGCCCTTCCAGCTTCAACCTATCTCTGGGAAACATCCATATACACTCATTCACACTCGTACACTAAGGACAGTTTAGCCTACCCAATTCACCTGTACCGCATGTCTTTGGACTGTGGGGGAAACCGGAGCACCTGGAGGGAGAACATGAAAACTCCACACAGAAACGCCAAATGACCCAGCCGAGGCTCGAACCAGCGACCTTCTTGCTTTGAGGCGACAGCACTACCTACTGCGCCGCTGCATTGCCCAAAACGGTTTTCAACACCGATAATAATTAATGCTTCTCTGGCAGTGAGTCATTATATTATAATCATTTCTGAAAGATCATCTTGACATGCTGAAAATGTATCTAAAATATATTAAAATAGAAAACTAACATTATATTCATTACATTTAAAATTACTATTAAACTCCTGTTATAGTATTAAGTGTAACCTTGGCAAGCATAAGAAAATATAATTAAGTTTTGGAGTAGATTTTGAAAGAAAGAAAGAAAGAAAGAAAGAAAGAAAGAAAGAAAGAAAGAAAGAAAGAAAGAAAGAAAGAAAGAAAGAGAAAGTAAGTAAGAAAGAAAGAAAGAAAGAAAGAAAGAAAGAAAGAAAGAAATAATTGTTAAATATAATATGAAATGTTAAACTATTTTCTTTTGTTATTTATTACATTTATCAGAACTAATGAAGAGTATTAATAATATAATAATAACATAACTCATGATTTTTTTTGGCTTCAACTAATTGGGTTAATTAGCACATTCGTTTTCACCAAGAGTGCCAAAACGTTTTCCTATAAAGGGCCAAAACCAAATTTGATTAAGTGTTGTGGGCTAAATATGTACCAAACCATATTACATAAAATCTGCCAATATAATTTCTTCATTTATTCGTTAATATTAAAAAAAAAAACTAGAAAACGTTGCTTTAAATCATGTTTAATATCTAATGCAGTATAATTTTTAACATTTTATAATAAACATAATCCCATATATAATACAATGAAGTTCAGTGCTGAATGCACTAGTCGAGCTGCACCTACCTTTACCTTGATATGCTCGTAGATGTCAGATGTACTGTACTTCAAGTGACCGTATTTACATTTTAAAAGTTTGATTTATTTACAACATTTAATTGAATCATTTAATATCAGTTGCCTTTTTTGTAGCTCATCTATAAAACTAAGAAACCGAAGATTACGTTAAATTAAAAATTCTAATTGATGATCTCTGTCAAAGACCCCAACCATCAACATTCTCCCTCTCTTTTCAGATGGGATGGCAGCAGTTAATACTGTGCTGTAAATAATTAGAACACAAGTAATTAATGGCACTTTGTATGACTTAACTCAGCCAAATAGTCAATTAGTTGCTGATGCAGCAATCAATTAATATTTGAATTCTTCATACAACAACTATCTGTGCATTAGTTACGCATGAATCAATGCATATTAGTGCACATATTGTAAAGTGCTACCGATAATTAATTAAAATTGTTAATATATACATAACACTGGTTCTGGATATCTTGCTCCAGATATTAAATTATTCTATATGTATAAAGCGTCTCTATTTCTTTGGACAGGCCAAAATGTCCTAGCATTCATTTTCTGTTCACTCGCCTCAGTGAGGCATTGGATGCGAAGGCATTTTGATGTTTGTAAATGAGCTGGATTGTCTCTGTTTGCTTGGAATAACACACCAAAGATGAAATCTAATAAATGTCATGAATTATGGATAGAGAAGCGTGTGATGAAGTTGTTAGAATAAACGAGCAGAGGATGAGAGGAGGGAAGTGACTTCCAGTGGCTGCAGATGACATATGTGATGTCATGGAGGCAGGCAGTGTGAGTGGTGGAGTAGAACCATTAACACAGTTTCTTTGATGTAAATTTGCTTGTTTGTAGCCATGTGTGAGCACACGGCATACGCAGAGATCATTCAGAATGAAAACACTTGGGTTTGATTAAGAGACTATGAACTCAGTTTTTTATTTTGTACTGTTCTCTGAAGTGAGTTTTTTTTTTTTTACATCAAAAGACATCATCATAATTTAGAAGTAATTGACTATTATCTGTGCTGTTTTTGCCCCTCTCTTTAGAACACTCTGTTTGAATGGGTGTGGCCAATTGTAGATTTAAAAGTAAATGCCCACTGCTGTGATTGGCTTGACAGATTTGCATATTAACAGAGCTAAAAAAAAAGTCAATGACCCTTTTTGTATATGGTATCAGGATTTTGGCTATACGATCACAAGTGAACAAAATAGACACATTGCCATTCACACCTGACATTTAATTGTGTTTTTTTTTCTTCAATTTATTATAAAAACAGAATGTATCACTAATACTTGTAAAGGCAAACAATTTTAAAACAAAGTTTAGACTGATCTTTTTATTTAATATGGCTAATATGTGGATTTATTTTAATAATTTTGCCCTCAGTAAATTTCTTCTTAATCACTGCTAATATGTGGCTAATATGTGGATTTATTGTAATACTTATTCCCTCAGTAAATTTCTTCTTATTCAAATGATTATTTGGGTCAAACAGTCCCACTTTCGATTATTTGAAACCACTTTGAGGAAGGATCTATGGGCGGGGATTGCTTTTTTATTATTATGAAAGCTGAAACAATTTTAATAATTTTCATAAATTTGACCAAATCATAGGAGTGTCAAAATTAATTGTTTCTTTGGTGCACCACGATGCAGACGCCAACAATTCAGTATCGGTTCAGTAATAATCATAACCGGTTATTACATACTGAAGTCATTTAGCTCATGTGCTATGTTGCGATAGCTTACTATGGCGAAGGAGGCGAGTAATTAAAACACTGCAGCTACTTAACAACACAGAAACTCTGCTGGATAGTCTTTCACCGACACTGAAGTTACAGCAGAAGCCCCTATTTCACTGCAGTGGAGAAAATGAAAGTAAACTCCATTTCTCTCTATCACTTGTTGCCCTTTGACCTGCTGACATGACGTTTCCTCTCCTCTCGGCTGTTATATCGATACTTTTGGATCCAGACACAAGAGCGTGTCTGCAGAGCGTGTTTTCTCCACTGCGTCTATCATGGATCAGCTGTGATCAACGCTGCCGTTTATCAGTGTCACTCATCGGTGAACAGTGCCAGAGCATTAGAGCCAATCACAGCCCTTTCTGTTGAGCGCGTGACCAATCAAAGCGGTGTAAGAGCTCGCTCGACACGGCTCATAAAGCGAGCGGAATATTTACATTGGTTTATTTGCTATAAGTGCTCATGTTGTTCTATACATGTACTTGAGTACTTGAGTTTTTAAAGGTACAGTTCATATATCTGACTGTTTGTATTAAAGGACAAAATTGTATTACAAATAATATATAATTATATTTATAAATGTTTCTTGTGCTGTGAAGTAAAATATTAAATTGTGTATGGAAAGTATTGTCGATGCACTGAGATATCAAATTAAACAGAATCGATGGTATGATAATCGTAACCGAACCGAACTGTGAGACCAGTGTAGGTTCACACCTCGACCAAATCAGTACCAAATCAATTAAACACGCATTATTAGGGTTTTACCACAATTTAAGCATCTACAACTGATTGTTTTGTTTTGTATAAATAGGGGTCTAAATCAAGAAATGCGATTTAAATAAAATAATTATAAAATATTAAATAATTAATAATAAAATAAATAATAATAGCATATTAAACAAAAGAAACCGTTTTAATATTAGATTAAAGACTTTAGTGAAGATAAAGAATGTAAAAAATGTTTCAGTGTCATTCAGCATAACAGATATGTTTAGATAAAATGTTATAATACACTAATTCTGACTAAACTGAATGATTTAGATTTACCAACAAATAAAATGGGTAAAACCTAGAGGTGTGAAGGATATTCTTATGGTCCTGTTTGTTATTGCCACTGTTCTGTTTGACTTTTTGTTTTCAGTGCCACACCCCTGCATCATCCTCATGTTACCCTAGTTGTAAGTAAGTAACTTTGTTCCATTAGTTACTTCTTATTTCCACCCCCTTGTTTTATCATGTAATTGTTAACCCTTGGTTTGCTCAGTAAATTTCAGGCCTCTGTTTCAGCCTTTGTTTGTTGGTCATTATGAGCATTTAAACATGTTTTTGTGCTTTTATTCAGTTTTTGTTCTTGTTTCTTAGCTCTTGTTGTTTTTGCTCTGGGTTCTGTGTTTTGTTCTTATCTCTGTGGTTTTGTTATTAAACCTTTGACTGAATTTAGTTCCTCCTCTTGCCTTTGCCTTTGTTTTGTTACAGATACTGGCAATGAACTATAATTTATAATACTAATTAATTAATGTTCTGAGGCTGCACTGAGATCTTTTAGCAATATTATATATAATATTATTAATATGCCTGACAAGATTTTTTGACAAGAAGGTATGTAAATTATTGTTACACTATATCACATTTCAGTGAGTGTCTTGTAATGTATGATAATCTTGCTCATTATTTTCATATCATTAAGTATAATTTTTTTTATTTATTTTTGTTTTGTGCTTACATGATATTTTGTTAAAAAATTTGGTGGACTATTTTAAAATATTGTTTTTCATGTTTTTTTGTCTCTTGTGCTTACCAAAGCTATATTTATGTATTTGTTGTATCTAATACAAACATTTATACAGTAATATGTATAGTTGTACTTCATTTTATCATCAGAAATACAGTAAATTCCCATTTTAAATAATAAGATATTTTCATTTTTATTAAAGAAAATATTTATTTAAATATAATGTATTCCCGTGATGTAAAAACTTAATATTTAATTATGTTTCAGTCAGTAGTATAGTGTTCAGTAATGCATATTACCCACATTTTGACACATTGTGTTGTTTTCTCTGTAACTGGGTGTATGTGTATTCCAATCATCTTGTTTAACACTTTAATCACATAATTTATGCTTTTTCTACTACTACAAACTAAATTTCCTGTTTTATAAAGATTACTGGGTAATATTACACAACTCCTCTTTTTTAATCCTTCCTCCCTACCAAAATGGCGTTAAGCTCCCTACCAACTATGTACAAATATTTACAGTCAGCGAACAAATCCAAAAAGGGCAAACAGCAGAGTAGTCAGTTAACTGCAAATTCTTTTTAATTGTTTGTCAAATTTGCTTTTTTAAAATGGTTTCTACATTGAAATTTTGCTCATATTGTGTGGCAAACATTGAAACAGATGTTGTGTAGATTTAGTATTTTTTTGTTTAAGAAGCCACAACAGGCTTTAATAATTACAGATATAAACTGATAACCCCTGAATCAACAGGCAGATGGTTAGTGCAGATGTCTGATGAAGATCATTGAGAGTAATACAGAGTCCAACATGCCAAGTAAAACTTACAATCGTTAAGGCAGAGAATAGAAGATGAAAACACTTGAGTGAAATTGAGCTGACAGACATCACTGGAGAACAGAGAAAACACAAAGGTGAGCATTTAAGAGAATCTTCAGCTGTAATGGTGATCAGATGCTGTGTTAAATTTGGCGAGGCTGTGATCAGATTCTTGGGATGGTTGCAACAGCTGTGTACAAGATACAGAGTTACTAAGAGCTACTAAAGTACAGAGTTACTAAGCTTCTTTTTTAAGATTTATTTTTGGCCTTTATTGACAGGATTGTAGTTAGACAGGAATTGAAGTTGGAGAGAAAGGGGTGGAATTGGATTTTTTTTTCTACCCTGTCAGATTTGTCTACCTCCCATTCAAAACGTAGGTGTTATATTTTTTGTATTTATTTAAAAAAACATTTATTTAATTGCCAGGATCTGCTGGTTGATTTGCCGAATTTTCCTTGCCAATCTCAAGCCAGTTGTAATCGTTTGTTTTGGTTCAATTTGAAATTTCCCCAACCCTCGCAGAGCCTGGGGGATCAGAGTGAGCGATCCAGCTTGAACCCACCCTGATCCGTAGGTAGCATATTTTGATGACCAAATACGCTAGCTATCAGATTGTGCTATCAATACCAGCATACATTTTGATGTAGAGTGGTGTGATGTAAGATTGTAATATCACAGTAACCTACCACAATCCCAAATTCCAACTTCAGAACCATTCAAATAGTGTTGATTAGCGTAATCTGATGGGCAGGATAAAATGTCAGGTGTTACGCCCCGTCTAGGAGTAAGAACACAACATGAAATGGAATACTGCACACACAATGCAGCTTTATATATATATATATATATATATATATATATATATATATATATATATATATATATATATATATATATATATATATATATATATATATAAGATTTTATTTTTACAATGATTTTTACAATGAACAAAATTTGTCTCTTTTTTCAACTTCAGGAGCTGACCAGGCCAAAATAATAAACAAAACAATCTAAAGTCAAATCCCCAATAAATTCCTTATTTTCAGCAAATGGAAAGAAAAGAAAATACACTTTCCCTTGTCCACAAAAACAATCAATAAAAGAAGGTACCAAAGAAAATGGCATCAAGCAAATAGTCAAGTACAAATATTTACAATCAGCGAACAAATCCAAAAAAGGCAAACAGCAGAGTAGTCAGTTTACAGGCAAAGGTCAGATTTTCAATGTCAACAAAGCAAGAACTAATGCGCTTAATACTGTCACAGATTTTCCTCTTATAAACACACTCCAATTCAATAAATCTCACTAACAAACACACAATTTCTTTCTATGAACGTCAACACACTGCTACCAACCACAAGTGATCTCAAACAGTTAAACAGGAACTGACAAAGGAAGAATTTATAGGCAGCTAGAAGTCAGCTGACTAGGCAGGGTGTGGCATCATTTGGAGCAGAGGCAGGACCAAGCAAAGGAGCAAGTAGCTGCTCCCTGCAGAGAGAACAAATACACAGAACACTTCCCAAAAATAAAAGGAGCAGAATTAATACGTAAAGGGACATAACACAGGACACCTGGACTCAAACTCGGGACATCAGAAGTACATTGATGCTGTTTGTCGGTGCAACTTCTAGGCTATCAGCGCTGACAATATCAGCACTGATGAATCTAATGTTATGCCATCTGTCACTGCGTGCCTATGGGAACTTTACTTTGAGACTTTGAGAAGAATGTTTTGACTGTTTGACCCAAATAATAGCTTGAATAAGAAGAAATTCACTGGGGGAAAAAGTATTACAATAAATCGTGCCACATATTAGCAGTGATTAAATAAAATGATCAGTCTATACTTTGTTTTAAAATTGTTTGCCTTAACAAGTATTAGTGATACTGTTTGTTTTTAATATCTATAAATTATCCACCTTCTGCAGACCTGTTTTAAGTTTATAGATGTGATGTAATAAAACAAAGATGAACAGTGGCTTGCTTATATTATATTATATTATATTATATTATATTATATTATATTATATTTTATTATATTATATTATATTATATTATATTATATTATATTATATTATATTATATTATATTATATTATATTATATTATATTATGTTTCATATTTTATTTTATTTATATTATATTACATTACATTACATTATATTATGTTATATTATGCTATATTACGTTATATTATATTTTATATTTTTATTTTATTTATATTATATTATATTATATTATATTTTATTTATTATATTATATTATATTATATTTTACATTTTATATTATATTATATTATATTATATTATATTATATTATATTATATTATATTATTTTATATTGTATATTTTATATTGTATATTTTATTTATATTATATTGTATTTTATTTAGTATATTATGTTATATTATATTATATTTTATTTATTATATTATATTATATTATATTATATTATATTATATTATATTATATTATATTATTTTATATTATTTTATATTGTATATTTTATTTATATTATATTGTATTTTATTTATATTATATTATATTATATTATATTATATTATATTATATTATATTATATTATATTATATTATATTATATTTTATTACTTTATATTTATATATTACATTACATTACATTACATTGTATTTTATTTATATTAAATCTTTAACCCAAATATTTTATGCAAGAACTTAGTTGAACTTTAAAACTTGAATTGTGAATTGTGAAGCATGTTATGTAATACAGTTCACAAGTAAAATATGTGGTCTCTTTTGTTCCTAGCAGCAGTGAAAATGTTCTACTGTTTTTTTTTTTTTGTTTTTTTTTGTACTCAAGATTTTAATGTTTACAAAAACACAAAGCCACGAGTAAAATCATATACTCTTTGAACTGCATTGTTGTTATGTAATCATTGCCCAACAAACAAACAAATGCATTCTTGTTAGAAGTCTGGTATTCTTGTTGGTTTGTTTTTAAACCATTATTTTTGCACAGAATTACCGCTGTGTTTCTAACAAATGCGAGTTAGCGGAACACGTATTAACATGTCCCGCGGCTTTCTCTCTGGAGTAATCTGGGAAACATCCCCGGAGAGCTGGTTTTGTTGGCACAGACCTGCTGGAGCTCATGTCAACAGTAATGATTGAAATTCAGAGGGAGGGTAAATGTCAAACCGTGTTTGCTGTCTGCTCTTATTTAGCATTCATGTGCATTACTTAGAGAGATAGAACTAGTGAAGGTCTCAGCTTTGCCGGCTTCTTCCATCCCATCTGTGAGTGATCTCTGTGACTGCTGAATGCTGCTGAATTAATAAGGCAAAATTCGACAGGATAATAATCCATTCTTCCAGCTTTGCAGAACTGTGTCTATCTGTTTGACTCTGAAGTGTGTGTGTGTTTGTGTGCAGGGAGGATTAGGTCATTCAGGTAGGATTAGGTCATTTTGTAATTTCATCACATTGTATGGCTGTCTTGTCAGGATCTATTTAAATACACAGAGTAGAGACAATGTCATTTCACATGCACAGTACTGACAGGTTAGCTTGCTTCTCAATGAATCATTTCTTACAAAGTTTTTTTTAAAGGTACACTCAAAAAATGACATTTCCTTTTTGTTCAAACTATTAATTTAAAATGAGCTGAAACAATACAATTCTCAAGTTTTTTTAGGACAACTTAATTGTTTTCGTTCAATCCCCTTAAATTTGTAAATACAAATAAGTTAATTCCTTTCAAGAGTTCACACTTAGCTGATGATTCATAATAAAGCTTGTTTGGCATGCTGTCCCGGGGGAGAGCCCTGAGCTTATGAGATCCTTGAGCCCTGGGCTTCCACCAGTTAGCAGGGGAGTTTGAGCTCAGGTAGACCTTGATGAACTCCCCGACTTATTTCAGGCTAATTACAGATATAGGGGTGGCTAAGGAGAGATATACGGCTTGCTAAGAGCTTGACTATGGGGTCAATTTGGTATGTTCATTTGACTTTTTACCCACACGAGCACAGGGAGAACGAACAAACTGTAATTATAAATGTTTGCATGTATTCTTTTATGTTCAGCACTTTGGTACAGGTTTTTTTTTTAAGTGCTTTAGAAATAAAGTTGAGTTTTAGTATTAGAATTTAATTTAAATTAACTTTAGTTTTGAGTTTTCGTTTTAGTTTAGTATTTAATTTTAGTATTACAATGTTTTTCTGCATGCAACGTTTTCCTTTCAAACTGAAATGCAATTTTGTAAAGGGTGCTGGATTTTGTTGTGCTCCTCCACTTATCTTTCACTAAAAACAAATGTTGGAAGGTCATCACTGTGTTTTTCACCAGAGCTGATAAAATGACATCATCAGAGAGACTGCCATTTGAAAGTGGAACATGTGTTGACGCACAGCACTGAGGTGATCATGGCAAATATAGAATACACAAGCCATGTCACTCGTATAGTTTTGAATGAAGAAAAGTGTAACAGTCAAAATGGTGAATGAAGCACTGGCTTATTAAACTAAGTTAATCATGTTCTTATTTAATTGTTTGTTACACAAGCTGTTTTAATTCAGTTTAACGAAATTTAAGTTCAATGCATTTATAAGGTTTATGTGATTTAAGCTTAAAAATTTAAGGCAACCAGAATTTTTTTTTACAGTACAGTATAGGAGCCAACTATAAATCGCTATAGACTGAGGATTCTCTAGCGGAGGAGTCTCTCTGGACCCGGTGTGAGTTTTGGGAGATTTTGTGTGATTTGGCCGTTTAGAAATGATACTAAAGAGACAGTTGTCGTTTAACTTTATTGGTGATTCCTATTAGGAAATTCAGTTGTGAGCTTGGCAAGCAATTTTGGAGAATTTAATGCTTCCCCATTCAAGCAGAATGCCCGAGCATACTGCCCGTCTCTATGTCTGATCCTTCTTCTCTCTCTGCTTCCCAAGCATTTCTGTCTCCACTCCTCACTGTCCTAAATAAACCCCCTAAAAATAAATGGCAAAAAAACATTTTTTTTCAGTGGATTAACTTGCATAAATGATTTGTTCGCCTTAAGACTACCTTTTTTGTGCTCTTGCCAAAAAAAAACTTAATTTAATTGAATTTAATTAGTTTCCTTGAAATATGCAGCATTTTTCATTGTGTTGGCATGATTTCCACTGAAACAGGAAGAAAGGGCGTGGTATTATGAACAGCTTGTCCCCTTTAAAAAACTAGAGTTCACAGCTCTGCTTTGGTAAGGCTACAGTACGCATGACAGTGACTGCATATGACAGCCACAGTCTAAAAGCTACATGCTGAGTCTGTCTAACCAGCTCTCCACCCTGTCTCCTTCATAGTGCTTTAAAATGAAGCATTCTGTGTAGAATTAAATTGACTCATGGAAATGATCTGCTCTGTGCTACCACATGACACTAAGACAAAACCAGAATCCATCGAACTATGCTTGTAATGTGAAGTGGACGCTGACGACAGAGGTGCGGATCCAAATGCAGGGTTTATTTTACAGAGATGGTCAGGTAAGCGTCTCAACAGTATTGTTCACTAACAGTGTAACATTATGACGAGATTTCCTTGCCTTCCGTGTTTGAACCTTGCTTTGTTTTGTTTGTTTATTCCTGTCTGCTGCCTGCCTTTTTGACCATCTGCCTGTTTATAGACCACAACTCTGGATTGCCCGTATACAGCTGTTTGCTCCTGTGTTGACTGTTGCTTGCCTGACCATCTCTGTATAATAAACCCTGCGTTTGGATACGCACCTCTGTCATCAGTGTCCACTTCACATTACAGAAGAATCAGAGGTCTGTGTGTGTGACTGTTGTATAAATAGTCCTAGTAATGAGTTCATTCAGCTGTGTCTGTCTACAATCATGGGGGTCTAGGTCAGGTGTGTGAGTGGTGCATGACTTGAACTTGTAGTCCATTTAATGTTGGATTTGTAGTTCTATGCAAAGCTGTGTGTTTACCAGCGATCTGCACAGACTGGATCGCTGGTGATCATGACACCTACACACTGAAAAAAAATGATATTTGCAAAATTGAACCAATTTATTAAACAATTAATTAATTAATTAAACTATTTATATGGGCTGATTTTAAGCAAACAAATTCAATTGATTGACTTTCAGTTTAATTTGTTTGTTTAAATTTAACTCCCAAATAAATTGTTTGGAATCATGTTTCTTTAAAAAAAAGTTAGTAAATCCAATGAATCATTTTCTTCAGTGCACCTTCTTTGATTAAAATAATGGCTGTGGTAAACGTGAACCTATTAACGTCTGTCATAATGATTTTTGGAATGACTTGCCATTAGAGGAAAAACAAAAGTTTTGGTTGGTTGTTGGAAATTACACCCATTTCTCTATAGTTTCAACATTTAGAAAATATAATTTATGTAATGGAAATATAGGCTGATGATGTGCACATTTACATGTCACACACATAGGCTTGAAAATAATTTTAAAAAGGGTGCACTCTACACAAACATAACTTTTTTTTTACAGTTTTTCCAGAGACTATTCTTTTACCATTGCTTGTTTTGCCTGTTTTAAAGAGCAGTCCTAATATTTATCTATTTTGGGTCCTAATTAGGAGATGATGATGAGCACATAAAGCGTTGTGCTGTCTGGCTTCGATTTAGTAGGCAGTAAAATTGTCCATTCCCATGGCCAAAACAAGCCGCCTGTGGCTGAAAGGCCCTGATGATACGTTGTTCAGCTCCACTTCACAAGTGCAAATTTTAGAATAACATGTCAGTCATCGGTTAAACAGCAGCTAGTTTCATGTGTCATATGTTTTCAGTCCTTGCGGGAGTTGTCCTCTCAATCCGATTAGAAAAGTACCACCACCTTTTAGATTAGATTAGATTCAACTTTATTGTCGTTACATGTGTATAGTACAGGGTAATTATATAATCTTGACTTTTGTTTAGAATATACTATGTATAACCTTCAATATAATCTTTAAATGAATCAGATTGATTCAAATATTTTCTTTCAGGCTTTTCGGTCTGATTGGACTGTCAATGCTATTACTAATAGATTGATTGCTTTTGAACATATGAATTATTCAAGGAAGTGATTCAGTTCAATTCTTTGTAAATGCACCAAAGCATCCTAACATATGGACAAAAGAGAGTAAAAATTCATAACAATATTACAGATTGTGGTACAATAGCATATTAGGCCGGCAGGAGAGAATAGTGTTGAATGCTGGGTATATTTTTAGTCCAGTTAAAAATGGATTCAGTTCAGTTTAGAATAAATGTCACTGTTGAAGTTCACTTCAGTTTAATTCAGTTCAGTTTAATACAAATGCCACACTTGATGGCTGATCCATTGAAGAGCAGCTCCACCAGCTCCAACTAAGCAAGCCAGAGGCGATAACAGCAAGGGATTAGAACTCCACCACCACAATTTAGCTGTGATAAGCACACTCTCCTTAACAGTGCTTTAAATCTCCTAACAAACTAACATAAACTCAAAGTTGCATGCATATACGTATGTGTGGAACAGCATGTATAGATTGTGCTTCATACTAGCTTGCTTAATTTGATCCCATTTATGAAATTTTAAATTATATATGTCATATTGCATCTGTCGGAAAGCTCTAAAATGCTTCTTTCAGAGGCAGCAGTCCAAAGTTGAAACGCATCATGGCATGTCCGAATCCAAATTCTGTTTCACTTTCGCTCAAGAGCTTTCTTCTGAATGAATTTTGATGGCAGCATAGATGTATTTATCCCTGCCTTTGATATCCCACAATCCACATTCCATTACTAAAAGCTGAGCAAAAGAAATAAAGATGGTGTCTCAAAGAGCCTCATGATTGTGACTTTGTGTGTAATTGTAGATTTTGGACAAATGTTTTCCACATTTGATGGCATTTCAGGCAAGATATTACTATTGTAGTAACCAAACATTCTCTTAGTTTTCACCAAAGTTCTCTATTTTGTTGTATGTGATGAAATTGTTAGTCTGAAATCTGTTTTACAATCTGACTTTGTATAGAAATGCCTCCAGAGCAGGACCAGACAGAATCAGCTGTCATTTCTGTGCAGAATTGTTTGAAAAAGAAAGGGGACTTTTTTTATGCAGAATGATTTTGAGAGTATAGTTGCTAAAAACACACGAAAACAAAATGTTTATTTTTTTTATTGATTTTATTTCAGCTGCACGGTGGCACAGTGGGTAGCACGTTCTCCTCACAGCAAGAAGGTCGCTGGTTCGAGCCTTGGCTTGGTCAATTGGCGTTGCTGTGTGTAGTTTGCATGTTCTCCCCGTGTTTGTGTGGGTTGTGTGCTCCGGTTTCCCCCACAAGTCCAAAGACATGTGGTATAGGTGAATTGGGTGGGCTAAATTGTCCATAGTGTATGTGTGTGAATGAGTGTGTATGGATGTTTCCCAGTGATGGGTTGTTGAATATCTGTTAAAACACATGCTGAATAAGTTGTTCGTTCAGTCCGCTGTGGTGACCCCACATTAATAAAGGGACTAAGCTGAAAAGAAAATGTTGAATGAATGATTTTGTTTCATTCGTCCACCGTGCTGCCCTGATTTGATTTCATTTTTTTTATTTTATTTAAGGCTTACAATGCCTTAATGTAATTAGAACCACTTGTTTGGTTAACAGAGCTAAAATGAGTCTCTCATATATTTTTCTTAAACAGTTTGTAAAGTAATCTTTTCTGTCTTTTAACATATGTCTTTTAATTATATATTTTTAAATACTTAACATACATACATACATACATATATATATATATATACACACCACTGACCCTACTGCACCCAACCCGTGCTGAGCTGGGATCAACCCGGGGATTCTGTGCATGAGAGTCGGTTGCTCCAACAAGGAGACTAAAGACCATGGCCTCTAGCGTCTTTGTTAGAGGATGTCTGGGATGTCCGGGATGGGAGTGAGGTTTAGGGGGTGAGTGTAACGAAGGCCAGCTAGGGAAGTGCTATGCCAGGAAATCTCACTCCTCTGACCTCAAAAGGTGCTCTAGCGACAGACACTAAAGGGCATGATCTTTAGCCTCCTTGTTAGAGCAAATGACTTCCATACAAAGAATCGATTTAAAAAAAAAAAAAAAAATATATATATATATATATATATATTTTTTTTTTTGTCCCCCTTTGATTTTTTTCTTTTTTAAATATTTCCCAAATGATGTTTAACAGATCAAGGAAATTTTCACAGTATATCTGATAATGTTTTTTCTTTTGGAGAAAGTCTTATTTGTTTTATGTCGGCTAGAATAAAAGCAATTTAAATTTTTTTATCAACCATTTTAAGGCCAAAATTATTAGCCCCGACTGTCTACAGAACAAAGCATCATTATACAACAACTTGCCTAATTACCCTAACCTGCCTAGTTAACCTAATTAACTTAGTTAAGCCTTTAAATGTCACTTTAAGCTTTATAGAAGTGTCTTGAAAAATATCTAGTCAAATATTATTTACTGTCATCATGGCAAAGATAAAATAAATCAGTTATTAGAAATGAGTCATTAAAACTATTATGTTTAGAAATGTGTTGATAAAATCTTCTCTCCGTTAAACAGAAATTGTGGAAAAAAAATAAACAAGGGGGCTTATAATTCTGACTTCAAGTGTATATGTGTGTGTTAAAATACAGAAAAGATTACTTTACAAATTGTATAAATTATCTAAACATTTGCATATCATCCAATAATATTACAACAGATTAATTCCAGCATTATGAATGTGACTTTACAGTCAAAACTCAAAACATAAATTTACACAGAAAGTATATTTTAACATTATTTAGAAAAATCTGTTTATATTTTTCATAACTACTAACCACGGAGTTATGGGATCAGAAAAATAGCAATCTGTAAAAATAAATCTGTTATACTGGCACTTTTGTGACTAAATCAAATACAATAATTTGAAAACATTGATTGCTGGAGCCATTTCTTTTATTATTATTATGTTTGGATTAAATGGGTTGATTGGATGATATGATTATTATTAAGTTTACATTTGATAATTATTGTATTCAGGTTTGAGTATTTGCTTTTTGTATACTATTCATGTTGGAGTATTTGCTTTATTGTTTTGATTTTGTGAATGAAGACTTTTATTCTGTCGAAATCAGGATTTAAGGCAGCCAGGTAGTAGGGAGGGAAGAGGAAACAATTTTCAGCATGTGAGTCTGTATGTGGTGACGGGTGCTACTGATGAGCAATGGAGCTATTTCCCTGATTTGATGACACAAGATGTGATAAAAATAAAAGATGAGAAAAGGATTCACAACGGAATCACTCTATTGTTTACCCTTACCGCAATAGCGGCTTGGAGCAAAAATGCCGCTACATTGATCAAGACATTGTTAAGTATTTTGCAGCACTGTAAAAATACAAGCCTACACAAAAACTTGACATTTGCATGGAACTGCTCTTCAGTTAATATAAAAACTAAAAATATATATATATTTACACACATTTGCATAAGTAAATAAATAGACTTGATGGATTAAAAAAGCTGTGGATTTCTGTAAGCATCGAGTTATTGCCTGATGTCAGCGAGGGAACATATTAGCAGCCCTCAGACATATCAAAAGCTTTCAGACGCAGCCATTAATAGCAAAAATTGCTTCTAAACAGAAGTCAAGTGTTGTATTTCCACAAGTTGTGAGGCTGTGTGTGAAGGTTCATTAGATTAAGGAATCCTGCAAATACACTGAATTACTGAAATACCCGTATTGGTCAAAATAAAACTTATATTGGACAAAATAGAACAATGCTTCTATAAAATGCACCCCAGATTATGAACAAATAGAAATGATTCATTCAAAAACATCATTCATAATCAGCCATCAGTACTTTATATAATGAATGCCCATATGAACACAAAGTCAGCGGATAACCTTTTTTTGAAGATTTGGAATTGACTTTATTTTAAGCAATTTTATGCTCCGTTTATCTTACTTTCTCTAATTCCCTCTTTTGTTTTTATTTTACCGAGTGGTCAAGATGTTATATAAAAGCCTACCTATTTTTGTTCCTTGTAACATTCAGATTTGAACCAACATGAGGGTCAGTAAATGCTGGCAGTTTTTTTTTCTTCTTCTTTCAGTGAACTTTCGTGATCTCATATATCTTCGACACTGTAGTGTCAGAAATAATTGCATCTCCAGAGACATAGCTAATTGTGTCTCCTCCTAATTGTAAGTCATTTCCTTTTAATTGTGAGAGTTCAGAGTCTGCAATGACATCTCCAACCGTGTTGATCTTCACTCAACTAGTGATCTGCACTGCTAATTGAGCAAATCATGATGGGATGCAGACGCGGGCACTAAAGATATCCTGATCTGTCTAGTTCAGCAGCAGTAATGAGAGGTGTTGTGACCATATATCAGCTCTGATGACTAAACTGTGGACTTTTTATCTTCTCTGCACATACACTTCTTTTGGAACTTTATTATACGGGTCTCTGGAGGACAGATAATAATTGGACATACAGTATGCACTGTTACTTTATTATAAAATGACCTCAAGTTTGTACAGTTGGTCTTTTTCGATGAAGTTTTGTCAAACCAATCACAAATGGACAGCACTAAATAGGTGCTAAGGGGCTCTAAAAGGTTTTCAGCTTGTCCACATTTGACCACTTCCAGAGGTAACCTAAAACACATTTGACCATTTTTTTCTCTCAAAAAAATCAGGAAAATGTCAGAAGTGGACAATTTAAACACCAGGTATAAATAGGCATGTTTCAAACTTGTGTGTATGTGGTTCAGTTGACCAAAATGCACTTAAACACAAGGGATAACCAGTGGCTTTAGCGCAACTTTTATTTATTTCTTTCTCTTAAAAGTTTTCAAAACGTCTATTTTAGCTGTTCTTAACTGTTCTTTTGAACTTTCTAATAGTCAGAGAATCCTTCAAACATGTATATTAAATATATGATTATAAACATAATTTTTATTTCTGCTCATTGACAAGGGAGTAATAATAAAAGTTTAATTTACCAAATACATTAAATTATAATATAGCTATATACTAATAAGCACAGCAAAATTACTAAAACTATTAACAAAGTTTGTCACAAGTTTGTCTTGACACAAAATTTTCTTAGCACCTTATCTTATGATAATAATGAAAAGAAAAATGAACGAATGAATGAACTTGCCACATGTAACAACATGCTTCTACTACAAATTCGCACCATTTCTTCGGTTGATAAATTCCAGCAATCTAGCATTTGCAGAATTACATTTATGTCATGTTAACAAACTACATATCCTTATCAGGCATCTCACACACATGTCAATCGGCCATTGGTCTAGACGAGGACATCGTCTATCAACTCAACCCTACTCACCATATCAACATTGTACTTCATAAGGCAACATATATAACCTGGTTTTATTCAAGTCTGAAACAGCGTTGAACACAGACGCAAGTCATTTTTAAAGGTCAAATCATGTAGGAAAAGCTCTTTAATGTAACTATTCAGATTTTCACTTTATATGGTGCACTTAACCATTCAGCTAGGGGCAGATGCGGATAATAGCGAGGGAATTATGCATTCAGCACGTTTGTTCTCTGCTGAAATTGCTGTGATGACAGATTGACAATACAATGAGGGGCGGCTTGGGGTGCGAGTGACGAAGAACAGAGACAGAGAAACACAGATCAATATGCACACTCAATTCAGACAGTTCTGCTGATAGTTTGATAAATGTCATTCTCTCGCTCAGGCTGAGCAGCTGGAGCAGAGTGTGCTTGTTTTTTTAGGCTGCTTTGGTAATAGACAGTAGGAAATATGAAAAATGATTGAAAACGGCACCGGTGGAGTTATTATGCATCCACCCCTGATGACCCGGAGAGTGACTCTGATTGGCTGAGAGACAGGCAGGGGAGAGCTGATGATTCAATTAGACTGGTTTGAATTCTGAAGGGGCTTTGGGAGACTGAGACTGATGAGGACTTTATTGGCGAAGACCCCCAAGAGCTTTTACGCCTCAGTGGAAGCGATGTGGTGGGCTCGGTGGACGAGCGAGAGGTGAAATCTCTGGCTGATGGATTGATCAATTGGACAGATTACTCTAAAGGGCCACTATTGAAGACTGAAGCTGAAAGAAATTTGATTGGTTTATGGACGATTGGTTTATGGAGTAGAGGTTTTTATCCGAGTGGATGAGTCTGACAGGGCAGCATACTATTGAAGTGGAACACTTCCTGCCAAGTTTATCGATAATCCACATTTCCGGAACAAGCCACTGGGAGGTCATTTATTTGGGTCCATTACAAATTCGTAAAGGTCCTGTTGACTTGTCCTTAACTGTCAACAGGCACCATTTAACAGCAGAAAAGGTGACTTTTTCTATAATGACCACAACATTTTAAAAAAGCAGTAATTTTGTATTTTCATATTTTCATCAAGGCTGTACGCATTTAGGGTTGTAGGCTGTACACTGTAAAAACCAAAAAGTGAGGGTAAGTCAAACCGTTTGAGGAAACTGATTACAACAAGCCCTTTAACTTCAAAAACCAATCCTAATGAGTTCTGTGAACTTAATCCAATTGAGTAAACGAAACAATTTGAGCACAGTAAAACCCAATAAATGAAGAAAACTCAAACCAACTGTAAAACCCAGTAAGTTAAGGCAGCTAAAACCGTTTGAGGAAACTGATTGCAACAAAGAATATGAGTTAAACTAATCTGTATGAGTGTGGTGAACTTACTCCATTTAAGTTGAAGTAATGAGGTTTTATTACCTTCATTACCTTCATAACTCATTACCTTCAACACCGAGTTCAAAACTCTTTTCCAATGAGTAGAATTAACTTTCAGTCAATTTTGAGCTACACTCATTTCATTTGATAAAGTTGACTCATGGATTTTACGGTGTAGGCAAAGGTTGTTCTTCGGTTGTACCTGCCAGCTATAAAATCATTTTTAATTTAATTCAGTTCAATTCATCTTTTTTTCTATAGCGCTTTAACAATGTAGATTGTGTCAAGGCAGCTTAAAGATGCAGTATGTAAACTTGACACCCAGTGGTTGAACTAGGTACTGCACTCTTGGTTCAAAACACATGCAAGCGCAGATTGCCAGATTGACAACACTAACAGGAGCGAACCTGACTATTGAGCCTAAAGGGTGATTTAAGTCATGTTCTTAATAAAAGCAACAGCATGCATTGACTTTTATATATAGGATTATTAGAATGGTTTCCATATTAAAAGGAGTTTTTTGTGCCAACCAACAGCTAAAATTTATATTTTGGAAACAACTTCGATTTTTTTGCAGCTGAATTACAGAAAACTGACAATGATCACCTCAGGTACACCTCATCATCTTTATTCAGTGTTAAATGCTAATAATGTGAGTTTGAATACCATTTTATTTGACATTTATTGCCATACTACTGAAAGCAGCAGCAGATAGTTTACCTCAGATCTTGAAAATAAAATAAACCATTTCGCTTCGAATTAACGTTTTAAGACTATTTAATTTTTTATTAAATCACAATTTTTTTTTATTAAAAATATTAGATACATTATGATTGCACCAATGCGCTTTGGTCCACTCTCTGTATTACACTGCCTGACTGCCTATCTAGGTTTCAATCATGGTAGTAACGGACTGAACACAGAGACTGTTAATACCTTTCGTTTGATGCGCTTTGGTTAACTCTCTCACGCTACTCCAGCGCTGCCTGATGAGGGGATTTACATTCAGAATAATGCAGCAAGTAAAATCCTACATGATTTCACGCTTTACTAAGTCACGTCTGTGTGCATTATGTCAAGGCATATTCCCTTATCAAGTCAATAAACTCGATCCCTCAACATGTATGAAGGACGTAAAAACCTGCCATGTGAAAAACTGCGCCGATCTTAGTTTGGTTTGAACACGAGCAGAGGTGAGCATCTGTAGCAGTGAAAAGTGAAAGTACCCGCCCCATCACGTCATTAGTGGACCTAGTTGAAACCCATACAGGCAGTCAGGCAGCCTAATACAGAGAGTGGTGCAAAGTGCATCAAATGATCGGTATTTAAAAGGGGGGAAAAGAAAAATAGAATAAATTTAAAAGGTTATATTAGACACACATCTGGTGCTTGTATTTGCTCCTGCTATACGTCCACAACTTCACGCATTGGGTTAAATTAGGCTTTACAGTTTCCATGTTCAGTCCTTAACTTCCACTGGATCTTTTTAAGAAAACGGCACCAGCATTACAACCTGTCATTCAATCAGAAGAAGACAAAGTCAAAGCCGAGCTGACAGTCTATTTGATGTCTCCTGATGTATATTCAGACACAGACCCACTTCACTAGTGGAAGGCTAATAAGACCATCTTTCCCAGGCTCAGCAAACTTGCAAAAAAACCCCTCTGTATTCCTGCAACCTATGCCCCTTCTGAGAGTGTGTGCTTGCTTTATTTGCTTTATGTTTGCACGATGGTCTACAAAGTGTTTTTTTTTCTTTTTTTTACTGTTGTAAAATAGCTTAACTTTTTGAGTTGACTGATGTAATGTTTACATTGGTTAAAATGGTTATTTTCTTACTATATATTCAGAACAGAAGTATTTATTGTTTTATGTAAATTGCACAATATTTACTTTTTATTAAATATTTTATTCAAATCTTCTACAAGGATATTTAACTCGTGATGTATTGATTTTTTTGATTTGTTTACATTTATTTACACCTTGTTGACCAATTTATGTATGGCATGGCCATTAGAAACACTGCAACTGTTTAAATGCAACCCATATCAATTGTTTGCAACCAGTTACCTTAAAAAAAATGTAGTAAATCCAGTGAAACATTTTTTTCAGTGTGTATATTAAATTCTTAGACAACAGAAGGGTTAATGCAAGTCTCACTAGCCGACTACTTTTCAGTCGTAACTGTCATTTCCATGTAAGTGGGTGATAATAGCCCTGGAGACTCATGTTCCTGTTGAGTTAATGGTTCTTCTGGCTGAAAATAAACTTCTGTGTTGCTTGAAATTGTGGTTCAGTCATGCTGACAGGTCACTGTCCTGCTCACATCTGTGGCTGGCTGCATAAATGGATTAGACTAGATTTAAAGGGTAGTCATCAAATTTTTTGGTCATATAATTTTTTAATGTCGGTTACATAAGGTAGAATGATCTCATTTGAATTTGTAAAACAAGACTAATTACCTCTTGGCAAACTGACAGTTGGTGAAACTTGTTCTTAAAGTGAAAGTGAGAAAAAATACTTGCATTTAAATATTAGAATGTTGGAATATGGTATACATTGACATCCACAATCCATCTAGAAATTCAATGGAAGTCAATAGCTTTGTTTCCATCCAAAAATGCAAATAAAATTTATGAGCAAAACTGGAATATCAAATAAAAAACGTGCGAATAAAGCAGCCTTTTTATCCAATGAGTCAAAGAGAACAAAATCATCACTTCCTGATTCACTTGTGCCAAATATCAACAGTAAAAACAGAATTTGCTGCGATAGAAGAAGCTGTGTAAATCTTTTCTTCATTTAACAAATTACTTGCGCCACAGAAGACAATGCACAATAGCGTTGTGGCGTTTGAAGGCTTGAGATGCGGAACTCAGACGCTCTTGACTATTCTGGAGGTCATTAATAATATATTAACACTAATACTGAAATTGTTAAGGTGGTTTAGAATGACCAAAACAACACTTCAATTGTTTTACAGTGTGCTCAGCCTGCTGGTTTGTCCATTCACACACATTTTTATCATCACATGATCTCTTATAACAAAATCACATGACATTTGTAATGTGCATACTGCAATTGTTCGGTAAAAGTATTTCCATCGTAGTTTATGCACATTTTTTTCTTACTGAATAAAAGTTTATCCTACTCAGTTATGCGCATATGTTTTTTATGTGCATTTTTAAAACTTATGCGCATCTTAGCGTTTCCGTCAACCGTTTTTTTATGTGCATGTCCAAAATGTGCATAAAATTGGTGGATGGAAACAGAGATAATAGCTGCCAGTTTCCAACATTCTTTAAATATCTTCTTTGTGTTCAACAACAGAAATAATAGGTTTGGAACAAGTGGGGCTTGTGTAATGATGACAGAATTTTCAGATTTAGTTGAACTATTCTTTTAATATAAAAGTTTATAAAGTTCATACTTTACACAGAGGCAATTTTTATGCAACTATCTTTACATTTTTTCCTAACAAACCTAAGTCACATATTGTAAATGCATGTTTTTAACAATTGTGATTGTGTAAAATAACCACCCTTTCACTTGAACTTATTAAATAAATAATAAAAGAGTACAGCAGGGCCAGAACAGTCTGTGTTTGTGGACTTTTTCATTTGTTTTTTCTTACTGAACTCCTCTTGTTTTCATGAAAAAATGCATTAAAGATGCAAAAAAGCATGCATTAAACTTGTTTATTTTGTTACAAATAAATTCTGTCATTTGAAATTGTATTTAAATGATTCTGTCAAAATGCATCATGATACTTCATAGAAACAATAATGCAACATGAAAACATTAAGCACATCTCAACACTGATGATAATGACTGCTGAAAATTCAGCTTTGAATCAAGGGAATAAATTATATATTTTGAATATTTTTAAATAGAAAGCAAGTAATTTGATTTGTTATAACCTTATATATTGTCAATGGTGTTGTGGAAAGTGTGTCAACACATGCACTCCGGTGCTCACAGTGACCTGAGTTCGATTTCTGCCTCAAGGCCCTATGCCGATCCTTCACCTCTCTCTGCTCCCCAAACTTTCCTGTCAATACTCTCTATTATCCTAATCAATAAAGGTGAAAACCCTGAAAAAATAATTATTAAAAAACTTGTATTGTTGTAATCAGTTTTTTAACATTGTGTGTCAAAAAAACATAATACTTTTAAGCATGCTGTTTAATGTCTTGTGACTAAACAAAGGGCATCAATGTAAGATTGCACGCAAGCACACAATGTGTACATGCTTACACTAATGCCCTTTATTTAGTCATAAGACATTAATCAGGATAGTTTGGGGAGCAGAGACAATGTCTTGTGACTAAACAAAGGGCATTAATGTAAGATTGCAGGCAAACACACAGTGTGTACATACTAATGCCCTTTATTTAGTCACAAGGTGTTAAACATATGTTATAAGCACCAGTGAAAATCTTCAAGTGTGCATGTGCCTTTAAACATGTCTATAACACGCTTCCAATGAAATATCATCAGACTTTGTGCTCCCCCTGGCATCCCTTGGCTGGAAATGGTTTAAAATTGGGATATTATGACATGCATGTTCTTGGAATATATCTCAGAACTACATCCAAGATGTTTGAGCGAGTTCAGAAACAGCGCTTGCTGATATAATAACTCCCATTGGAGTGAACTTTCTGCTTTATACTTAGACTTTTGTGCAAATCTTTTTCATGCTCAAAGAGCACCAAAGGAAACAAGTTAAAAGTGTAAAAAGTATAATAGGACCCTTTGAACAGAACACACAGTGATATTATTTATCAATTTCTATTGCAAAAAAGCTCTATTGCAAATAAAAAGCTCTGTGGAAATAGACTTATTAAAACATTAAAAAATATCCTTAATCAAGAACAAATAGCGACAAAAAGCCATGCAAAATTAATTGGTTAAAAATATTTGAAGATCTTTAATCATTTAAAAAATATCTATTATTAATTTTAACATTGTTTTTTCATTCAATTGAAGATGCCCTTAGATGTCCCCCAATGGAATATTGTGTCAGATTTATTTCCATCCTCACCCTTTGTAGCATTGACACAATCAATCTCACAGCACAGCCAGCAGTGAACATACAGCAGATCATTCATCGCTCATGCGCTCAGCCTAATGGCTCCGAGTTGGCAGCACATCCTCTTCTGCCAGAGGTCGACAAGAACACGTCACCATGGTGATCAGAGCTGCGGGCACCGCTTAACATATTCCCACCATTCTCCTCAGAGCAGGTTTACGCCTGACCTCTGACCAACTCTGTATCTCTGGAAATACAGTACACACCATCTCACTCTCTCTCGCACACACACACACACACACACACACACAGCCTTCTCGATTTACTCGATTTATCTCAGCGCTTAACTTTTGCTGTCCTGCCTGACTTCTCCTCACCCTCCAGCATAAACGGAAGTGGCAGCTTCCATTCATTCGCTCTTTCAGAGCTGTTGGTCCCAAGAAATGTTATCACAAGATAATCGCATTCAACTGCCAAACGGCATGTGTAGACTGTCAAATGCGCATCGGCTTGCTTTTTCCACCCATACTGACAGATACACTGCTTGGGACTAAAAGTTTGTCAATTTGAGCCTTGCGGGTAAAAAGTAAGGAGTAAAACCCTTCATACGGACTCTTTTCTACCTGCACTTTTCTCCCTTTCCCAGTCGAATGTGGAGTTTCTCCTTTAATCCTTCCCAAATAGATAGCATCAGTGAGAGATTACATGAAGATGAGGCGGTAATTGCTGTAATGCGGAGAGTGCTCTGCATCCAAACAGCTCTGCACTTCCAAATAAACTCACTGGCATTGCTTTGTTTTCTCTATCTATTATTCATTCCTCTTGGGCTTTGTGGTTGTGTGCTTAACCTTGCTTCTTTCCTCTCTCAGTCTGCAAAAAACTGCTCTTTACACGACCGCAACGATCAAACTGAGAGGTCAGAGTTTACCTGTTTGGCTTGGTTAGGTTTGTGTGAACTGCTTGATGCATTTTCGATTTTGATATACATTGCAAGTATTTTAAGTTTAAACAAATTGGTGGCAAATCTGTCTGAGTTTGTATTTTTTTTTCTGCTTATAGCTACTGATGTACTGTATTATTTTTTTGGATAGCATTGTTTGAATTCATGTGAAATTACCATATGTGAAAGATAGATTTATGTTTTCTTGTGAGAATGTGTTTGTCAGTCAAGAAGAATATTTCACTGTACAGTTTATAAACCGGGATAGCAGTTCCATATTAGTAACTTAGTTTTAATATAAAACGATAAATAAAATTGTAATTGAAGGGACACTGGACAACGGAGTTCAGGATCCACACAGAAACAATAAAACAAGGTAAATAGTAAAAACACAGCTGAACAAGGCAAGACTAAACAAGATAAGAAAACGCTTCGTGGTGTTACAATAACAAGACTCAGCAACGTGTGTGTGTGTGTGTGTGTGTGTGTGTGTGTGTGAGGTGAATATAAAGTCCAGGTAATCAGTTCATGATGAGTTAAAAGCTGTGTGTGTGTAATCAGAGGGAATCAGGAACTGGTGTGTGGGAGGTGCATGATAGTATTTGTAGTCCAGTTCAGTGAGAGATGTGTAATTCTGGTGATCATGACAGAGCCGCCTCCTCTAGGAGTGGCTTCC
Source organism: Danio aesculapii (assembly GCF_903798145.1). Classification (NCBI taxonomy): domain Eukaryota; kingdom Metazoa; phylum Chordata; class Actinopteri; order Cypriniformes; family Danionidae; genus Danio; species Danio aesculapii. Next base: position 42,878,673 of record NC_079437.1, on the reverse strand, counting down.
AGATACTCCAGCGGGTCAGAAGGCTTTGGTTCAGGAGGCACTGGGACGACATCGCTCGAGTGGCTCTGGGAAATCACACAGAACTGGGATGTCACATGGCAATGGCGGTACTGGGAAGACATAGATCTACTGATTCTGGGTAGTCACACAGCTCTGGGAAGTCACAAGGCTCTGGCAGCACTGGGAAGACATAACGCTCTAGCGGCTCTAGAAAGTCACACAGCTCTGGGAAGTTATAAAGCTCTAGCAGCTCTGCGAAGTCACACTGCTCTTGTGGCACTGGGAAATCAAATCACTCTAGCGGTTCAGGAGGCAGTGGTGGTTTAGACAACCCCTTTGGGTCAGAAGGCTTTGGTTCAAGAGGTACAAGACCTGGTTCAAGAAGATGTATGGCTCCAGTGGCTCCCACTGGGAAAGCAAAATCGCTCTAGCGGCTCTGGGAAGTCGTAAGGCTCTGGCAGCACTGGGAAGACATTTCGCTCTAGCAGCTCTAGAAAGTCACACAGCTCTGGGAAGTCACAAGGCTCTGGCGGCACTGGGAAAGCATCGCTCTAGCGGCTCTGGGAAGTCACACAGCTCTGTGAAGTCACAAGGCTCTGGCGGCACTGGGAAGTCACATCGCTCTTGCGGCTCTGGAAAGTCACAAGGCTCTGGTGGCACTGGGAAAACATATCGCTCTAGCAGCTCTGGGAAGTCACACAGCTCTGGGAAGTCACAACGCTCTGGTAGCACTGGGAAGTCACATCGCTCTAGCAGCTCTGGGATGTCACACTGCTCTGGTGGCACTGGGAAAACATATTGCTCTAGCGACTCTGGGAAGTCAAACAGCTCTAGGAAGTTACAAGGCTCTGGCAGCACTAGGAAGACATATCGCTCTAGCTGCTCTGGGAAGTCACACAGCTCTGGGAAGTTACAAAGCTCTGGCGGCACTGGGAAGTCATATCGCTCTAGCAGTTCTTCAATGTCACACTGCAATGGTGGTACTGGGAAGACATATCGCCCTTGTGGCTCTGGGAAGTCACACGACTCTGGCGGCATTGGGAAGTCACATCGCTCTAGTTGCTCTGGGAAGTCGCAAGGCTCTGGTGGCACTGGGAAGTCACATCACTCTGGCTTCACTGGGAAGTCACTTTATGGGACTCAGGGGGCAGCTGTGGTAGCTGTTCATGGGACTCAGGGGGTGGCTCTGGCCATTCAAGGGATTCAAAAGGATCTGGCGACCACCAAAGCATGTCACAATCCCTTGCAGTTCACTCTTTTCAAACATGAATAAAAATATTGAGGTTAATTAATGCATAAATCACAAGTTTGGTTGGATTGTGAGTCCTTGAAGTCTAATAAATAAACAACTGTTTGCTCGTATGTGCATTAAAATGCTTCACATGCTCTAATTTGTAATCTCCATCCTACACGTTTTTTTTTCTGTAGGCATGCCATGAATATAAAGTTAGGTTATGTTAGGTTACAGAAAAAGTGAAATTTTTTAATTTAAAAAAAGTTCCACAACGAGCTTCAAAATCAAATAAGAGGAAAGAGGAATCCTGTACCCGCGTGAAAGCCCAGGTGCGAGTATGTGCAAATCCAGGTGTGTGTTTGAAGCTAGCGGTGGGTCTTGTGCTCATTAATTTTCTCATTTAGGCTGAACAGCGAAGTGTGCAAACAGTAACGTGGGTCCTGCCTGCTAATGAGCGCAAGAGAGTTTTGTGTGCTTATGTTAAAATTACCAACGTTTGCTAGGAAGCTCTTTGATGTGTTTTGCTAATCAATAGTGCATCTGTAGAGAACGCTTGCTGTTGTAAACATCACTCAGTCTGATTCATTTCAACCCAGTGTGGCCTGAAAACCCTTTGGCATGTCCGTGAGGCTCTTTATTTGTGCCGTAGGGCTCCATGTCACACTTTTTCACTACTCTCTGGGCTGGAGTGTGTGTGTGTGTGAGTGTGAATTCGCAGAAGTGCTTCTCTCTTACTCGCTTTATGAGCTTGAGTCAATGGACCTCATTCACTATGAACTGCACTTGCTGATGGCGTGTTTGTTTGCTTTGTTTTGCCACTGTCTGAAATCCACAAGTAATTATCCAAATCAGGCAATGTGGGGAAAGTGCCGACAAAGACTATGCTCAATGCAATTTGCTGAGTAGTTTTGTTTAATTAAAAATATACATGCAATACCATTCAAAAGGTTTTGTGCTGGTAAGATTTATGAATGTTTTTTCAAAGGAGCCAAGGCTGCATTTATTTAAACAATGCTATAGTAAAAGCAGTGGAATTAAAACAAACTTATATAAATGTGCTCTCCACAGTTGAAGGCAAAATTATTAGCCATTTTTCAAATATTCCCCAAGTGATGTTTAACACAACAAGGCCGTTTTCACAATATTTCCTATTATATTTTAAATTCTGGAGAAAGTTATATTTCTTTTAGCTTAGCTTGGCTCCTGAAATTACGAACGTGCACATTGAAGATGACTGTAAACAACCCACTATATGTCATCAGTCGACAGTTAGAAAACTTTACAGTACTTTATGATACTACAATTCTGAACAAAAAACTGTATTATATCTAGCACATTTTCAGTTGTGTAGTTAGCAAAACTACACAATGTGCAATATTTCATGCATGCAAGGATCTCTGGTCTCACTCTCTCACGTGCTTTGTCCTAAAGCGACTACTGAATGCTTAGTTCATGGCTGGCAGCGTGCAGGAATTATTACTCTTATTACTAAGCCGTACTTACATGCTATTTCAGACCGAATATTCAAAGTAGCACGGTAATCAATATAGGGAGCTCATCACAGGTTGTCATTGTTCAAAAATGATCCAATGTGAATATAAAACCAGCTTCACCTCAGTAGCTAGGCGTAATAGTGCTATTTACTTGTGTTTTGCTGTTAAACTAAATAAAAATCTACATTATCGATGCTGTAAAAAGTACTTTATAAAATTGAAAGTAGTCTTAGTGGCATAGATTTCAGTGGCTGAACAACACTTCAGTGCATATAACCTATTCGTAAACCAACACAATCTACAAGCTTTGCGTGACAAAAGAGTTTTAAAACATAACATTACCCGTCTAAAAGAAATACTTTAGCCATGGTGTCATCCTTCCTCCAGCGTGCAAAACTAACTCCAATATTCAGGATTTTAAAAAGTTTTAATTCAGCATTTTGTTTTTACTGCTGTCACTCGTGTCCACGTGAACGCCAGGCATGCGCCAACAGTGGATCTGCATGAACAGGTGCAGACCGTTTGGGCTATTTATCAAAATTTTGGGAATTGTCGGCACAACAATTTTTAATTGGACAAATATTTTTCAGTCTTATGCCTTACTCAGAATATAAAAATACAAATAAATACATTTAGATCATTAACTTTTTCTGAAGACAATCACCTACTGCACCTTTAAGCTAAATAATAGAATTATAGCAAACTAATAATAACTAATACACTATTGTGTACTGTCATCATTTGAATAAATTAGTTATTAGAAAAAGTATAGTTATTAAAGATTTTATGTTTAAAAAAACTCTCTCTGTTTAACAACATTTGGGAAATATTTGAACATTTCACACTAATAATTTTGTAGAATGTATTTTAGTCTTGGCATGTTAAAGCTGCATTTTCAGCATAATTACACAATTTAATGATCAAGAGCACCACATTTAATTTAACCTTTTTTTTATTTATGTAATTACTGTCATTGTGCAAAATAGTTGCTGTTATTTTCTTTAAACCAATGGTCCATTCTAAATGACCTTTTACTACACTCTAAAAAAGTATACTTTTTTTAAAAATAAAAAATACTGAGGATAGAAAAATACATCTTTTCATCTTTAACATTTTCCCTCTTTAATCATGTCCTTAGTTAAAGCCCTCCACAAGTCTTTTTTATTTAATTTCACACCATACTGTAGATGAAGCAGCACATTATTTTACCATCTGTGGGTCTTTCATCCAGAGAAGTCTGCTCGTGTGTTTGCGTAATGAAGCATTCAAAAGACTTCAAAGTTCACAATGCTGTTGGAGATAAAATAAAACAGATTGTTTTTTTTTTCATCATGTTCGATATTAAATATTAATCATTCAAACTAATACTTGGTTCATCATACTATGGATTGGGACTCATTAATTCTAATTTCAAATAGTAATGTGTGGACAATATGCAAATTGGGATGCATCACATAAAACATTTCCCCCAAGTTCCAAAGAACAGCATTTGTTTGATTAGGCAATGTAACTTAAACAGTATGCACTGTCTGACACCTATCAAAGTTTTAGGAACAACAAATGATAGAGATAATCAACTTGTAGTTGATCATTTGGTAACAGAAGTGACTTATATGAAAGGCAAAGGCCTCTAGATTACACTTATTGTGCAGAGATAAAATATGATTATGCCTTGATTTTAATTATTTAATTAGGACAGTAAGGCCTGACTTTGCTTTGACAAAAGTCTTGTCACTTAACAGAAATACATGGTGCAGTGGAAAAAGAATTAATATTGTGTATGACTCCCATGAGCTTGGAGGACTGTATCCATACATCTCTGCAATGACTCAAATAACGTATTAATAAAGTCATCTGGAATGGCAAAGAAAGCGTTTATTAAGATTCTTTGGATTCATCTTTAATGTCTCCTCCTCCATTTTACCATCAACTCTGGAGATCTCTCGCATGCCCAATGGTGAAAGTAACCCCAAATCATGATTTTTCCTTTAACAAACTTGACTGATGTTAGAATCTTGGGTCCATGCGGGTTCCAATAGGTCTTTGCAGTATTTGTGATGATTGGGATGCAGTTCAACAGATGATTCATCGGAAAGATCTATTATTTTTCATTAGATGAGATTAAACTACAAATGCAGAGCCAATGACATTAAGTTAATTATTAATCACTAATTAATTTAAAGTAACTAACCAGAAGAGCAAATAACAAGGTGTGTAAATAAATCTAAAATATGTGCAAATGTTAGCCTAATGACATATACTGTATAGTGAAAATTATGAGTAAGAAGGGTAGAGCCGTGCTAAATGCTAAATTTCTGTAAATAAAATATAAGTTGTACAGAAGAGTACAATGATTACAGACATTAAGGTGCATTATACATTGAGGTATTGTTATGAATAGGCTTGAAAACGGAGGTTGCCATATGCAGCATATTTATTATAAAGAATGGTCAAAACAGGAGCAAAACAGTGAAGCAAAATAATGGCAAATAATCATACAAAGAACATGAAACATACAACAATGAAGGTGTATGAGTGTGGTGCTTAAAAGGTGTGTGTGTGTGTGCGTGTGTGTGTGTGTGTGTGTGTGTGTGTGTGTGTGTGTGTGTGTGTGTGTGCGTGTGTGTGTGTGTGCGTGTGTGTGTGTGTGTGTGTGCGTGTGTGTGTGTATTATGTCCTGTAGCTGTTTCAGTGTCCAGATTGATAACAGCTGTAAATGGTTGATTGGCACAATGCATAATGGGATGTGTAGTCCAGGTGAACGGCTGGTGGAGTGTACCTATAGTTGGAGTGCCCTCTGGTGAGTCTGGTGGGTATTCCAGCTAATACTTGTGATAGGTATGTAAATAGCAATGTTTATATCAATGTAAATAGTAATATAAACAGCATGTCCCTTTTAGGCCGATGACCAATGCAAATGGAATCAGTATGTAGAAATGAACAACATATCAGGAAGAAAGCACAGATATTAGAAAATTGTTTTTGGTCCATAAAGGGTGTGCAGACACAACAAGTCAGGGTGAAAATTTCTTATTATGACACAAAATCATTAATTCTTCAAGGTTGTGTTAGCTCACCCATTTTATTTACCTCATATAACAATGAATGTGTTGTTAACCTGGAAAATAATCACATTTTCTGATGACACAGTAATCATAAACTTATTGAGCTGGAACTCCAGTCCACTTGCCAGGTTTGTAAAGTGGTCCAATGCTATGATAATTCCAGCCCAGACTTATTGGAAATACAGGCCTGAATCTACATTTTTTTTAATGTAAAATGGGTTGCTCTGGGTACATTTTGTTGTGCATCTTTGCGAATATGAAATGCATTACCTAGGGTGTGTTTTGTTATACGTTTCAGAAGACGGAGCTTGTCATCCAGATCCCCTAATGAACCACTGATCTAAACCCGACCAACAGTGTTTTCTAGGTTGTACTGTGACTATGTACTGTAGTTTTACCTTGATTTTGCTAATGATGTCAATCACATTGCAGTCCAAGCCAAATTTGCAGTAAATTAACAGCAATATAATTAAAGTAAATAATTATATTGGAGTAATATATTGTTGTTGTTTATTTGTGATTTTCTCAGTGCTTTATCAGATATGTACACAAATTGGCAAAATTAACATGGGATTTTTTTAGAGTGTACACTCTAACAAAAAAAAAGAACAATGTTGTACCAAAGAAGGTACAAACCCTTGTCATTGGGGCAATACCTTTTTGTGGGACAGAATTGTACCTTAAGGCAAAGAAACAATATTGTACCATTGCAATTTGTGCCTTTAAGGACATGGTTTGTACCATGGGAAACCAAAATGTACCTTTGGTTTTTAAATCCTGCATATACAATATTGTAGCTTCATCAAAGGTACAAATCTGAACCATGAAGGTACCACTACAGTGACAAGACACTTTGTGTCTTAACAGTGTCAAATGTGTTCCTTCAAGAACTTTAAAGCCATTTTGCTACAGTATATCCAAAATGCCTCAATTGATTTTCAGCAAATATAAAACATCAAATACATTTTAAACAATGTTTTTTTTTTAAAGTTCTTTTTGTGTAAATGCACCTTTTCCATTTACAATAAAGAATAAAAAATACTTTAACATAAATCAAAAGATCAATGTTTTGCTAAACATTTCACAACACTTTTCACAAAAATGTTACAGAAATACGTTCTCCCATGTTCATTATGATTTTTTTTCCCATAATACCTTTGTAATCACTTAAAAATTCATTTAATTTGCTTAATTTTGAACTAAAAATAGAATTATGCAAAGTATTGTAACGATATATGCACAATGTTTGATTAGCTTTACAATACTAGAATGTCTGCATGAACACTTTGCATATGCAGGACTTTTGCCAGCTCATGTGGTAGTGAAAAGCAAACGCCAAAAACTGCTGATATCAATAATGAAACTGTATTTATCAGAAAATACTCACCAAATGCTTACTTAAAATGCCCTGAATGTTTAGTTTACAATACCTGTAGTTTTGATTTACCAGTTGTTTTATATCAACTCCTGTACCTTTATTTCTGAGAGTGTACCAGTTGTTTTATATTATAGAACTTAATAATTAATGTTCATGAGTCTCTTTAAACAAATGCTTTTAAAAGTTAGTTCTTGATTTAATATTAAATTATTCATAAAATCACTTTGCCTTTCCAGTAATATTTATGTTCATCGATATTGTAATAAAGGAGTTGTCCAACACTTATGAACCTTTTTTATGAGAACAATTGTGTACCTTCATTTCAATTGTACCATAAAAGGTACAGAACAGTATCATAAGAGGTCTTTTCTGTAGCATATAAGGTACAACCTTTACAAATGTACAGAACTGTTCCTTAAGGAACATTATTTGTATCATTGTGTATCTTTTTTTCTGATCGTGTAGATCGTGTTTTCTGACTCTTTTTATTGTTGGACAGTGCACATATAGTGCTGAGTTCTATGAATAAAGCAAAGTCTAATGAGTCTAATTTATATAAAAAGGAGGCGCTGAAAAGAGTGACAAAAATATAATTATTATATATAGCACAGCTTAGTTTCAATGCATTTTTATTGTGTGTGTTTAGTACATACTCTTCTTTTTTATCTTAACTGTAATACTGCAAAAGTGATGCAGTTTTTTTTAGCAATTTCTCTCCATCTCTCTCTGTGTGTGTGGCATTATGATCAGTTTAGTGGAAAGCCTCAGGAGTATAATAAAATCTGAGCCAAAATATTACAGAAATACAGAGGGGGAGATTCTGCTCTATTTCTTTGTAATTGAAGTTCATCTTTCATTGGTCTGAGTTTCCTCGGCCCTTTCTCCTGTCCTCTGTCCATCTATCATTCCTGAAAACACACACTGCATTCCATATGCTGCTTCACTTTTTCTGTCACCTATTTTCTCTTTTGTGCCTGTGTCCAACTCTGCATAGCTTTCTAGATAGCGTAATAGTCAGTTTACATATGCTTCTCACATATAATCTGCTCCAGACAGTAGATGACAATACTTCACTATAACTAGAACTGTATTATACTTGTGCCTCAGGAAGTGTTCTTGTTGTTTCGGCCTCAGAAGTCAGCATCACATCATTCAAAGATAAAGCAATTTATAGTGCATTAAAATTAGCTCATTGAAAATTTGACGGTTGAAAATGATCATGCGTTTCTTTTCTGTGTTGAACACTAAAGAAGGTATTTTAAATAAAGCTAAAAAACTGTAACCACTGGATTCCATATTAGGAAAAATAAATACTAAGGAAGTCAATGGTTACCAGTTTCCAGTTTTCTTCAAAAACTTATTTTTGAACAGAAGAAAGACATACAGTACATTTAAGTATGTAAAGGGTACAAATTTCTGAATATGAATTAAAAAAATTCATATATAAAGGCATGCATTAAATACAGGATATCTGCGGGGTCTTAAAAAGTCTTGAAAGGTCTTAAATCTCAAAAACAGAATTTTTGGCCTTGAAAAGTCTTGCATTTACTGAAATATTTTGTTGGAGGACTTTTTTTAACAGGTCTTAATTTACCTTTATTCATGTATAGCTACCCAATCTGGCCAACACCCATACAATCACCAACAATCCATCTCAATTAAACTTTAAACTTTTTATTTAAAAATGTCAGTTTTAACTCTATTTACCATAATGGTTTAATTATTTTCCTTACAATAACATTTGTTGAAAAGTTCCCCATGTATTTACTGCTGATGATTCTGACCTGGACAGACTGTTGTGCATACATTTAGTTTATTAGTTTTTAAAACACTTGTCATTTTTTATTTTGAAGAAAATTTGTTGAACATTTTTCAACTAAGCTTGCTTGATTGACACCATATTTTGCTAAGAACATTCAAGCACAAGAAAAAAGTGGAAACCTGACATAACTGATGAATCTTAGGACAACAGACATGACGTTTATTTCAAGCATTACCTGTCACCAGTGATAATATAAATCAGCACGTTTATCGTGTCACACATCAGCTGTTGAAATGGATCTGCGGTTGTTGTGTGTATGGCTAAGCATTAGAAACAAACTCAGTCATTCTTCCACAGACTATATCCAGTCAAAACTCTAGCTTTTTGATTCTTCTTGTACATATTAAAGAATTAGTTTAAATTGCTGTGAAAATACTACAAGTAATAGGCATAATAATAATTATTCTGTCCCAACAAATTGTATTGTCCCAATAGCGTAAGAACAGCAGAAAGCAGTTTGGGTAACGTAAGTGAATTTACTGGCAATTGTTCTTCTCAATATCTTTTTTTTTTGTAAAACTACAACAAAAAGGAAAAAAGTACGCACATATTCACATTTGCTTTAACAATTCAATTCAACTAGCAGTACAATTGTACTAATGTACATTGATTTTATGCAAATCTTAATAAGCAGATGAGGACAACCTTTTAAATGAGACAATTGCAATCGAATATTAGCAAAATTATCAAATGTTAAACGACCTGCATAAGGTGTAAGTCATGAAGAAGTTTTTTAACAACAAAAAATAAATGGCACTTAAGGACATACAGTTGAAGTCAGAATTGTTCATTTTTTTCCCCAGTTTCTGTTTAACGGAGAGCAATTTTTTTTTTCACATTTCTAAACATAATAGTTTTAATAACTCATTTCTAATAACTGATTTATTTTATCTTTGTCATGATGACAGCACATAATATTTGACTAGATATTTTTCAAGACACTAGTATTCAGCTTCGAGCGACATTTAATGGCTTAACTAGGTTAGGTTAACTAGGCAGGTTAGGGTAATTAGGCAAGTTATTGTATAACGATGGTTTGTTCTGTAGACTATCGAAATAATATATAGCTTAAAGGGGCTAATAATATTGACCTTAAAATATTTTTAAAAAAATTAAAAACTGCTTTTATTCTAGCCGAAACAAAACAAGTAAGACTTTCTCAAGAAGAAAAAATATTATCAGACATACTGTGAAAATTTCCTTGCTCCGTTAAACATCATTTGGGAAAATGTAAAAAAGAAAAAAAAATCAAAGGGGGGCTAATAATTCTGACTTACACTGAATATTTAACATTTAAATCAGCCACAGAATTAAAAACGCATGTGTGTTACTCTCGACCGTACGCTGAGAGAAAATGAAAGTAAAACTAATCTGAATTCAGTACTTTAAATGTCGACTAGTTGGCAGCACAAAACCACAAGTGGCTAGACGCGACTGCAATGATAGTGGTTCAAAAATATATGTTTTGTTCGGTCGAATCTCGTTATATTTTTGACATCAGTTGCGGATCGGAGGGAAGAGGAGGGCGGGCCGCAAATGGCCCGTAAGCCGGCAGTTTGAGACCCCTGATGTAAAATATTTTTATCCTTAAATTATTAAATGTAATTATTTTTGTATTAAATTATATATTTTTTGATGGGCTATTCTCAGCCATTCCAAAAACGTCTTAGTGTTTAGCCATGTATGTGTCTAAAATTTCACTCATAATGGTCTTTAAAATGTCTTAAGTCTTAAATTTAACTTTGTGAAACCTGCAGAAACCCTGTAAATAAGAAGAAAAAAAAAAAACAATAAAATCTTATTTCTTTTTTTAGGGTAAATTAATTTCAGTGATTTATCTAATTATGACTGTACCATATACAATTTCAGAAGAACAAAATTAGCAACAAAAGTGCTCTTAAACTCAAAACAAGCATCGAAGTGCATTAAACTATGCAGTTGTAAAACTTGGTATTGAACCAGCCTGATGATTCTGAACCCCAGCCCTCACCAAAGAGACACATTACCCCCAATGCTGTTAATGATGACTCAAACACCGGCCTGCCGATTGGTTTTCTTACTTTCTAGTACCACACTCATGTTTCAGCCAGATGAGAGCAGCAATGAGGTCCAGGGTTGCCAGATCCTCTGTCTGTTCGACAGCTCACAGCAGAGCTTCTCCAGCAGGTGATAATGAGGGGTCTTGGCATTGACTGGCCACCTGCAGAGAGGGTTTGATTTTAATGATCTTACGGACAGCGCCCTGTTAATGAGCTCTCTTCAGCGCGTTAATGAGCTGTCTGTGGGCAGAGTGGGCGGATATAGCAGGTTTAGAGCAGTTGCACATCCGTAATGACTTGCACTTCCTGCCCCTTTGCTCTCTAGAAGATCACTCTGTGACTACTCTGCTAAGCAAAGACACTCAGTATGTCCCTCCCCAGAGTAATACACATCAGAGGTGTCCGTATACACACAACCGTGCACGTGTACTCACAAACACACACGGTTAATCATGACCAGCCACACCATTAATCTTAGTTAGCTCTGTCAAGATGCAGAAAGCTTGGGTTTGTGTGTGTGTGCGTGTGTGTGTGTTTGCCCTTCAGTGGAGCGTGCAATGCTAAACAACCTCCCACTGATTGAAACCTAAGGCTGTAACACACCAACACTGATTATACATGTCAATGTGGAGAAGACAGAGAAGAGAAGATGTGATTGTGCTGGGAAAACAAGAGAATTGAGAAAAGGCAGCATCAATGGGGTTTTACAGTTTTTACTACTACTTTCTATGTCTGTATGTGTATTACATATATAATACACACACATATATTATGTCATAAACTTTTTTTTTGGATGCAATTAATCATGATTAATCTTTGGCAATCACTAATAATAATTTACTGTTTAAAAATAAGGTCAGCTAAAAGGTCCGTTGCAGTCAAAATGACATCTATCAAGAAACTGTATCAACAACGCTGTCTGTCTAGGGCAAATAGCATTTCAAGTCATCCAACCCACCCTGGCCATAGTCTGCTTTCGCTCCTGCCATAAGGTAGGCGTTACAGAAGCTTGAGGAGTAAATCAGTGCGGTTTTGTGATAGTTTTTATTTTGTTTTTATAAGACTTTTGAATAATACTGTATCTTAAATACTATTGAATAGCTAGTATGTAATAATAAATCAATAAATAGTAAAATTAGCACAAAATGTTAATAATATAACTATTATAGCAAGCTCAGCAATAGTTATTTAAGTATTAATTTAATTTATTCCTTCTGTGATATATATATATATATATATATATATATATATATATATATATATATATATATATATATATATATATATATATATATATATATATATATATTTATCAAATTATAAAAACGTATTTATTATGCTAGATTTTTATAGTGTTTGATGTTTTTTATGGTCTTGTTGGGTCTGATGCAATGTAATTTCGTTCTTCATTACATCTTCTTTTGATGTTTTGAATGACAAAAATAAAGGAAACTGGAACTAGATAGTAATATAACTGTAATAATATTTATGTATTGATTCATTGATTGATTACAAAGTCAGTCAATCATTTCTTGCTTAGATGTTTCTTTATGAAACAAAAGGTCTTCAAAGAACCCTCTTTAGATTATAATAATGTAGTGTGTGTATTCATGTAGTGCATTTATCGTGTATGGTTATACATCCAAAGTGCTTCACAATCATGAGGGGAGTCTCTCCACACCACCATCAGTGTGCAGTATCCGCTTGGATAATGCAATGGCAGACAAAGCACAACGGTGCCAGTGCGCTCGCCACACATCAGCTAGAGCCAATTTAGTTGATGGGAATGATTGGGAGGCCATGATCAAGGGCCGATGGAGAGATGTAGGCCAGGACACCAGGGTTACACCCCTACTATAAATAATTATTTTGTCATATTAATTATTTCCCATTTTTTAAAAGGTGCCAGTCATCACCAACATTAAAGCTTTTTTAAATCTTTTCTAAATATATAAGGGTAATATTTATTAAATATAGAACTGAGCCTCTGCTTTTAAACAAACAAACAAAAAAGATTTGATAACACTTTCACGTGTTCGTATTTACACTGGAATGCAGATAAGTTTCTTACACAATACACAATTTTCCACAAAATGTAGTGCAGTTTCAAGAAAGGGGCAGATCATTCTAATAAATTTGTATCATTCTGTACATCCCTGATAAAAAAAGGAGAAAACCAAAGGAAAGTACTGTAAGTGAGTAAAGTGAGATCGATTAATAGTCTATGACAAGTTTCTAAGTCGAGATCTCTCTTAAGCCTCATTCATACTAAAAGCGACTCGCAGCGGCAAAGCAACAAGCGACCGTTTATTTCAATGGAGAGTGAGCAACTTCCATCGCCTATACGCAAGCGTCGACTGTTTGTGACCAGGTGGGCATGTCTAGCAACGTGACAAACTTGAGAATCCTTCAACTTTATGCAAATAATGAGCGACTTTCTTGAGCGACAGCCAGTAGGAGCACCAGTAGAGCTCACATGATCCTCTCTCAGCTCGCTCAGCGGCCGGTTGTATTCTCTATGCTGTAGAGCTACAAAGACCTCTGTTTGCAGCAGGTCGCCACCCAGAGCGACAGGCAGCTACAAAGTGAGAATGAGGCATAACTGACTTCCCTATCGCTATGGACCGCTTTCACAAGACAGTTATGATGTGTTCAACAGTCATCAGCATCTTAAATCTTTGAAAAGGTTTAATATTTTGTTAAAACAACAAACAAACAAAAAAGCGTATGTATGCAAAAAGTGATGCGAAGTTACACTTCCATTTCTGAGACGTTGTATCATCAGGGAGCCACTGTAAATATGTGTGAGACTCCTGGGAGATTGTTTTTTTTTACATGCGATCTGATCTACACTTTGTTTTTTTTTGTTGTTTTTTTTTTTACATCTGACCTACATGTTTTTTTAAATTTTGTACTCGGAAAGCACAGCAGTCCCATAACTCATTCAGGACGTGCGCTATGACTTCCCTCACTGTACAGTAATACAATGCAAAACACAGATTGCCATAACTTATCAATGGGGTAAAAGTGTTGTCTCTTAATTGACAAGATATCTCATCAATGGCAAGGAGAGAGTTAAATATATCTCTTGCAAAGACCTTAACAAACTATAATAAACTGTAGCCCCTTTCACAGTGATACCGCTAAATATCCAGAAGATTTCCGGAACAACTTTACCGGTGTTTTCAAAAAAAGTGCTGTTCACACTGGTGAGGACGTTATGGAATTTTTTCGACCATTCATACAGCCGTTCCAAAATACCGGTAAATTCTGACATCATTAACCAGAAATGAGCTCTAAATGGCTGCATTGGGTACATTAGAAACTCTGTGGATGGATAAATATTGTGAATAACTGCGATTAAAAACATATTGAGGAACCCTTTCGCATGTTCATAATATGTGTGTGTGCTGGCGCTCACCGGCTGCTTCATGTGCACATGCATCAGCGCTTGAAGGTAAACAAACAACGGCTTATCATAAGCATTTTATCGCTAATTTTTTTACACAGTTGGCTTCAAGAAGAAACATAGAAATGTTATCTGACTAACATCTAGCAGCTAAATGTGTCTGGAAAAATATTCAAAGGCTTTTCATAAACCACGCAGACGTGAAAGCGTCTGGTGAGTGTTTTGATTGGCTTAAGTAGACGTCTCACGTCAGCGTATTCTAGATGTGAACGCGCTCTTTCCGGCAATTTTCCATCTGCGTTCACACAGCGCAGCATTCTTGCAAATTATCGGTAATGTTACAACTTCTCTTTCCGGAAAAATTTCCAGAATGAATTTACCGGTATTTTCAAAAAGGGTCTGTTCACACATGCAGACCTTGCCGGAATATTGCCAGTAATTTACCGGAATGTTCTGTATGTGTGAAAGGGGCTATCAATTAACAAAAAGACTGAAACAAACAGCTGATTAATATATTCAGTATTTTTTCATTACAAAACAAAACATGTTGATGATTCAAACAGGTTTAAACTTGAGCTTGTTGCACACAAAACAAGTTCTATGCATGATACCTGTTTTAATCTCCAACACAGCAGCTTGTGTACTGCATTGCATCTTTACACAGATTTTTGCCACATCTGCAAATCCTCTTTATTGCAACCTTAACTTTCTGTGAAAAGACACATTTAGTTTCCCTGCCTAAAAAAAGCCCCGTATACTGAGTGTACGGAGTGTGAAATAAGTTTAGTTAGGCAGAATATCAAACAGGTTTGTCCTACAAATGCTGATTAGAGACAATGTCCGCAGCTGTTTCATATGAATAATGGAAGAGAAGGCTGTAATAGGGTGGAAAATGGAGCAAAAAGAGTGAGAGAAGGAAAGGATGTACTAAAAGGCAACAGGAGCACGGCGCACACACTGACATGCGAAGGAATGAAGCAGTGTGAAAGATGACAGGAAATGGGAAAAGAGAAAAGATGAAATGGCAAGTGAATCAAGATGAAAAAAGCCAGCCAATGTGGAAGATAATTGAGGTGGTTTGCATAATTGGTGCACCGAGATTGCTCATGGGGACTGCTGTCCTTAACTTCACACCACACTTTTGTTCCTAAACAAACGCACACATTCACAGACCTTCTGTCTTCAAGGATGGGTCATGATTGGAATCCCCAGTATGTGTTTTTTTGTTAGTGTGAGTGACAAAAAAAGTGTTCTAAATGCATTTTACAAGTGATTTTATTTAGATTTATTTCTTGCGCTCTTGTCCTTGATGTGACTTCTAGCTGATGTTGAGCATAATATGTTCATTACATTTTTGCAATCTGAATTCTTGTGAACAGGGCCTAGATGCAACATTTTGCCTCACATGAGAATTACTGCCAATTATTTATTAATTAAATTATTAATTCAACTAAATTAAATTATTTAAAATATTAGTAACTCAATAACTTAATTAAATTATTTAATTTATTTAATTTTAACTTTTTTGTTTTTTGTTTTGTTGTTTTATTATTATTATTATTATTATTATTATTATTATTATTAATAATACATTTTATTTGTAATGCGTTTTTCTCAAACTCAAAGCACTACAAGGCAAAAACAATAAAACAGTAAAAACAATAAATAAGAAAATATAACAATAAGTATTTTCTGTTTTGTTTTTGTTTTGTTTTGCCTTAGTCCCTGATTTATCAAGGATCGCCACACCAAAATGAACCATCAACTAATTTACCATCAACTAATTTATTGAATTTTATTTTCCTTCGACTTAGTCCCTTTATTCATCAGTTGTCGCCACAGTGGAATGAACCGCCAACTTATCCAGCACATGTTTTACACAGTGGATGCCCTTCCAGCTGCAACCCAGTACTGTGAAACACCAATACACATTCACATACACACACTATGGCCAATTTAGTTTATTCAATTCACCTATTGCGCATGGACTGTGGTGGAAACATGAGCACCCTGAAAACACACGGTAACTTGGGGAGAACATGCAAACTCCACACAGAAATGTCAACTGACCCAGCCAGGACTCGAATCAACGACCTTCTGACTCTGAGGTGATTTTATTTTATTTTATTTTATTTTATTTTTTTATTTTTTTATTTTATTTATTTATTATTTTTAATTTAATTTAATTTTATATATTTTTTTAACCCTAAGTAACAACAATTGCTAAAAATTCATATGCTCTCACATTTGATCCTCCTTTTATTCCAGTCCTGCTGTATATGACTTTATTTCTCCTGTGAAACACAAAAGGATATGCGTAAAGTGTGTGAGCAAACTGCCACAAAATTGTGGTTAAACAAGAGCTTTCTCTGCGAGGGACTCCTGCTGTTGTGAGTGTGTGAGATTGCTGTTGTTTGGGAATTACCTTGTTAGAGTTAGTTTAGGTTATTTTTTTAGCTTGTGTGAAGAGCCCCTCCATGTTTGCAGTGTGTCTATCTATCTATCTATCTATCTATCTATCTATCTATCTATCTATCTATCTATCTATCTATCTATCTATCTGTCTGTCTGTCTGTCTGTCTGTCTGTCTGTCTGTCTGTCTGTCTGTCTGTCTGTCTGTCTGTCTGTCTGTCTGTCTGTCTGCCTGCCTGCCTGCCTGCCTGCCTGCCTGCCTGCCTGCCTGCCTGCCTGCCTGCCTGCCTGCCTGCCTGCCTGCCTGCCTGCCTGCCTGCCTGTCTCAAACATTAGAAGTCTGAATATTAAATGGTAAAATATAAATGATTACTAACTTTATAAATTGTTTAATTTTTTTTGTACTTACTGTAAGGTGTGAAATAGCAAAAATATGATAAAACTCTTTCTAATATACAAATAGCATGAAATGATTTTATCTTTATTGATTGACGCTGTATTTTTTTCTCTCTGTGACTTGTTAGAATTTTTGGGGGGGCATTTTTAATAAAAAGGGGTGTCACACCAAAGGACCACTTAAAAAGTGCACGTCATCAGCTTAACTAGAGGCTTCAGTCACATGATTTTGAATAGGGTCCTTCAACTAATTAAAGCTTTGAGTAGAATTGATTTAAAATTAGCATAGTGTCACATCAGAGGAAATGATTTTCAGTGACAAAATCTATCACGTTCCTACGTTTTAGAAATATGTGAATGAAAAATTGATTTGCTAAAAGAGCCACTTGTAAAATTATATTTATTAATGTTTTTTCAATTTTCTTTGTCTTTAATATGAGATTTAATTTATTGAACTATGCTTTTTTTTGCAGTTTTTTATTAAAAAAAAACAACATTTTAAGGTCAGAATTGTTAGCCCCTTTAAGCTATAAATTTATTCGAACCTTACAGAACCTTAACCTGCCCTAACCTAATTACCCTAACCTGCCTAGTTAACCTAATTAACCTAGTTAAGCCTTGAAATCTCACTTTAGACTGTATAAAAATATCTAGTAAAATATTATTTACTGTCATCATAGCAAAGATAAAATAAATCAAGTATTAGAAATGAGTTATTAAAACTATTATGTTTAGAAATGTGTTGAAAAAATCTTCTCTCCATTAAACAGAAGTTGGTGAAAAAATAAAAGGGGGCTAATAACTCAGGGGGGCTAATAATTCTGACTTGAACTGTAATAGAATCTAATAAATTAAAAAAACAAACAAAAAAAACTTTACACTTCTAATGCTTTGCTTCTTAGACTTTACACACCTGAAACTTGTCTATAGCACTTGTTCACTGCTGCTCTTATATTTGTGTAAATTGCTTCCTTGTCCTCATTTGTAAGTCGCTTTGGATAAAAGCGTCTGCTAAATGACTAAATGTAAATGTAAATTTACTCTCATAATTTTTAAATTGTAATAATCAATGTCAAGAAAACAATCAATGTTGGTTTGCAGCAAGCATTTTTGTCGGGAGAGCTGTATGAGAATTGGAGAATGGCGGAGTTTGTCTTTTATCTGTTGAGTTTGTTACTATTCAGACACATCGCCGTGCTGCTGTGTTCACCTATGTTTAAAATCTCCAGATTACCAGCAGGGTTATTGGTTGGAATAGATAGGGAAAGAGACCTGCTGCACTGCTATCCACTGTGTCTGTATTCAGACCCGGGGATAGAGGAGGAGAGAAGTCCTCCTCATTTACAGTGTTTATATAAACACGATTATCTTTATAATGATATGACAAATTGTGGTTATGTGTATATGAAATTTCTAATAACAAATTTAGCAGGGCATTAAATTGCTTGCTTTTTATTTCTTTGCGCTTTAACTTTGTAAACTATAAAATCATGGGCCTCCTCACGGTTTGTCTCATTTTGTGAGCCAACTTACAACAGTTGTTCGCTCCACTCTCTTTCCCCTGCTCTGCCGGCCACGCCCACTCCTTCCGCTGCCCACAGAGCTCCACGCCCATTTCAGAGCATTTTTTCAAAAAGTTTGAGGTCGACTTGAACCGACAGAGGGGGGTTTCATGACCCTTTAAATAATTTTTCATGCAAGACAACGGAATGTTAAACCCTGCATCTTTAAAACACTTACTGCATCTTTAAAACATGCCAATACAAATTATATGTATGTTTGTCATGTGTAACTCTGAAAATGAATGCAACAATATCAACAGCCCATTTATATCTGCCTGTCTGTCATAAATTACTGAATCAATCTATCTGTATTTCAGCTTTTTGTCTGTCACGTTCTCAATCAGTGTCTAAAATAAATGACATTCAAAGCTTTAAACCTACTGCACAATGTCACAAATATATTTTGTATTTGTCCAGAATGCATTTATGAATTTCCAAATGTTTGTTTTCACTGTTTTTGAGCACAGAATGGACAGAAAAGACGGACAGATAAAGGCAGACATGCTTTGATGAGATCAGTGTAACAGTAAATGACTGATGAGCGAGATTATCCCTCAGATAAGCCCGTGTGGAGATGTGTCTCCAGCTGATAGAGAGGTATTTCTGCAGGTGTAGGTGTGTGTGTCTCTCTCTGGCTGATGCATGTGTGCTTTTAGGGTCTTACCTCGTCTGTTGGACCACTGGGCATATTTTGCTGTTGTCAGCTTGGCTTTCTGCCCCACAGCAAAATAACCGTGTCTGCATTCTCCCATCTGTTTGCTAATGTGTGTGTGTGGCATCATGTGTGCCAAACTTATATTCTATATCAGTCTCACAGCTTGATCTTCACACTTTTTTTTGCTCAAAATTATTCCCAAATTGCAAACAAAGCTAATGATTTTACCTCAGAGTAACCCGGAGAATGCGCCAACGCAAGCGGAGACGCATCTTTTGCACTTGTTAACAACATTTTGTCTAAATATATTCCATCTCATCTGCCACCTGTTCATTTATTTATTTCTCTCGCTCTCATTTTCCAAACTTGCTGAGAGACTCGGTAACTTAGGTGAAACGGCCTGATTATTCCTTCTCGTTCATGGTGGAAATGAACTGCTGTTAGACTTCTCAGAGATGTATTGTGAATATGGAAAGTAGAAAGATGCAATGTATGTGTGTGCGTTAGTGTGTGCGTCAGGCAGACACAGGCAGCCGCTCTTGAAGTGTGCAATGAAACACTGTTATATGACAGTCTGGTGTGCTTATGTTTGTTCACAGGCACATGGTGCTTCAGATGGGCATGAGATGCTCATATGCTGAATGCTCAGTCATTCTGTTATGCTTCACTTACACTTGTTTTACATTCTCAGTCTAGAGAGTATCTGTGGGTTTATTTAGCTGTAGTTTGAGGATGACATCATCTGTAGAATTAAGTTAAAGATAATGAAGTTTTCATAAATTTTAGATTTTATTTAAATAAGAAAAACTTTTTTGTCCCAATTAACAATAGACTTATTTTAGGTTTAACTAACTTCTACAGTTTTTTTTCTATATTAATTTGTACATTTACATTCTGTGCAATATTTTCTATTAGGGTGGTTTGGTTCATCATAACATTTTGATTTATGAAAAAACAGTTTTTTGGACTTTTAAAGCACTGGAATATACATTTGCTTAACATGCTAAAACAAACATTTAAGCATCCAGTGAGACAAATTCTCATTATCGTTATCACTATTCTATGACACTTTACACATTGAATCAGTGGTTTTGCCACATTTCACATACATTTTAGTAAGGTTGGGAGAAAAATAGTTAACACTTTAATTTAGGTAACAATTCACATCATTTACTACTTGCTTATTACCTGCCTATTATAAAGGTATTAACTATTTATTAGCACTTAAGAAGTATAATCTTATATTTTACATCCCTAATCCAGTACCTAAACCCAACTAATTCCTTACTTGCTATTAATAAGCAACTAATTAGTAGTTTATTGAGCTAAAATGTCAATGTCGATGTCAATTTTATACACACTAGACACTTTATTAGGTACACCTTACTAGTACCGAGTTGGAGCCCCTTTTGCCTTGAGAACTGCCTTAATAGTTCGTGGCATAGATTCCACAAGGTAATGGAAATATTCCTGGTCAGCAACAATGATGCTCAATTGGTTCTTATTGCCCCAAATATCCCCCACACCATTACACCACCACCAACAGCCTGAACTGTTGATACAAGGTAGGATGGATCCATGCTTTCATGTTGTTGATGCCAAATTCTGACCCTACCATCCGAATGTCACAGCAGAAATCGAGACTCATCAGACCAGGCAAGGGTTTTCCAATCTTTTATTGTCCAATTTTGGTGAGCCTATGCAATTTGTAGCCTCAGTTTCCTGTTCTTAGCTGACAGGAAGGGGCACCGAGTGTGGTCCTCTGCTGCTGTAGCCCATCCGCTTCAAGATTGGATTGTGCATTCAAAGATGCTCTTCTGTCAGCTCAAATCAGTCTGGCCATTCTGGCATCAACAAGGCATTTGTGCCACAGAACTGCCACTCACTGGATATTTTCCCTTTTTCGACCTGTAAACCCTAGAGATGGTTGTGTGGGAAAATCCCAGTAGACCAGCCCGTCTGACACCAACAACCAGGCCACGTTCAAAGTCACATCTTTCAGAATCACCTTTCTTCCCCATTCAGATGCTCGGTTTGAACTGCAGCAGATCGTTTTGACCATTTCTACATGCCTAAATGCAATGCGTTGCTGCCCTGTGATTAGCTGATTAGAAATTTGCCTTAAGCAGTTGGACGCAATTGTTACCTAATAAAGTGGCCAGTGAGTTAAATAGCACTATTAAACCAAAGGTTGACTAATGTGCTGCACATTACAAACCATAAAAATAAAGAAATACAATTATAGCCAGTGCAAAGAGTGTAGAATGGAGTGATGTGGTCATGTTTTTTTGGTACTTGCTAAAAGCCTTGCAGCGGCAACTGCAAACAGGTTTTTTAGATGAAAAATCTTGGGAATGGATTGTCAATAGTGTAATTTGTACATTAAAATAAACTGACCAAAAAATATTGCCCGATGTATCAGGATTCTCTCTACAGTGATTTTTGAATCAATGCTTTCGTATGATGAAAGCATGCCTTTTTCGTGGAGCAATTTAAAGGGCAACAATTATAAGAATAACATCAAGCATTTCGCAAAGTGCATATCCTTGCAATAAAGCCTTTGATTTCTCTTGTTATTTAGCCTTATACCAAATAGCATTATGGAAGGTTTGAGGTATTTGTGTGTGTAGAACTGAAAGCAAGCCTATTACAGCTTTCTTAGAGCACACATTGGTGGAAAAAACATAAAATAATAATAATAATTAAAAAAAAACTCTAAACTTAGACTTGTTGAAGAAAGATTCGCAAATCATCAGGCAATTTATTTTTGCCTACGCCTATATGTTAATTTATATATTGCTTGAACACATGAAAGTAAACAGAATATTAAGCATCAATAATAAATTATGCTGAATATCAGATATTTATACTAATATATTAAATGTCTGCTTGTTAAATGGTGATGTATGGAATACTGTTTCCAGGTCCAAACCCCTACTTATTTGAGTTAAGAAAATATTCATTTCTGACCACTTTTTAGTCATATCACACATTAAAGTTTTATATAAAATCATGAAGTACACAACAGTCTCTGGACTTGCTGCATCCTAGACATCAATATTTTAACAATTTATAAAAATGTATCACTTCCTGGCCATCGGATATTAGGCATCTATAATTTGATCTAAAGTATTACATTGCTTTGTAAACGTTTATTATTGCAATTTGTTGAGTCTCCCCATAGAACGCTTGGACCTGGAAGTCGCTTTGTGTGACGTCAAAAAAATATATTTTTTTGCTCGTTCAAACTACTTATTTTAAATGAGCTGAAACAACACAATTCTTGAGATTTCTTTGGAACAACTTAATTTGTTTTTGTTCAATCCACATAAATTTGTCAAAAGTGTTAAGCTAACCTAATTTTTGTTGGGACAACACGAATGAATTGTGTGGAACCCTGCATTTTTTACAGTGCCCTTAACAAGCAGATAGCATTATAAATAATGTTATTTACTGTTACTTTGACCTGCAAAATTGATTAAAAGCAGTAATTTAGCCCCTTTATGGTTTCATACAGTATTTCACCATTACAAAAGACATTTGTCACGGATTGGTCAGGCTCTCACGATCCCCACTCACGAAGATCACCATCACCTGACTTCTAATGAGCACACAGCTGCATCACATTCACGAGCACCAGATAAAAGCACAGCACTCCAGTCGCTCATTGTCCGGGCTCGTCTCGACGAAAGCGGACAACTGAGCGACCACTCAGCGTAGTCATCCTCAGCTAAAACAAACGCTTTACTTACCTGTTCTCTTTGATATTCCTCCTAGTCTTCCTGGTCCACCCGAATCGTCCTGTCTTCCAGTCCTTCCAAGTCTGTGTCATCCTCTGTCAGCTGTATCTGGTGTGTGCTGTCCATCCTCGTGTATTCCTGTTACCCAGCCACGGAGGAAAAGACCCCAACATCATTCCTGATCCTCCTGGCTATCCTTCATGTGCTCCTTGTTGTCATTTAATAAACACCCTAACGTTTCCTTACCTCTGTCTCCTGTCCGCTTCATAACAGAAGCCCGGACCCATAACGACGACAACATGAGCACCCCCGATCACTTTCAAGAGCTGGTGGACCAGTTGAAGCGGATTCTACAGCCACCAGCTCCACTTTCCAACGCACCACCAGCACCGAGCACTTCCGCCTCCACAGTTTCTTCTTCGGCCCTTCCTTCCAGTCCCATGGCCCGACCAGCGCCCTACTCAGGCGGAGCGGGGGAGTGCAATGGTTTTCTGTTACAATGTTCCCTCATATTCGAAATGCAACCTTCTCTATATCCCACAGATAAGTCAAAGATCGCCTACATCGTATCACTACTCTCTGGGCCTGCACTTAAATGGGCTGAGACGATCTGGAACCAAGCCGGGCCGGTCATGAATTCCATCACTACCTTCACGGAGTATTTCAAAGAGGTGTTTGGACGTTCTGATGGGGAAGTAGCCGCTGGAGAGCAGCTGTATCATCTAAAGCAAGGTACTCTATCTACACAGGAATATGCTCTCCGGTTTCGCACTCTAGCAGCTGCAAGTGGATGGAATGAGAGATCGTTGTTGACCACGTACCGGCTCGGCTTGGAACCCACTCTCCGAATCCAGCTGGCCACATTAGATGATACTATGGGTCTGGAGAGATTCATCCAACATTCTCTCCGATGTTCCGATCGTCTCCGTTCCTATCAACAGGACACCATCACCCCCCTCGTCTGCACTCCTCAATCGCCTGAGTCAACAGCCTCTCCAGAACCAGAACCCATGATAATAGAGTCTGGAAGACTGACATCAGCGGAACGACAGAGGAGGCTGACCCGGGGTCTGTGTCTATACTGCGGTGTCAGTGGACACACCCGTATGGAGTGTCCCCTTCGTCCCATTCGGACTTCAGTGAGTGTATTCAGTACGAATATTGAACAATGTAAACACTTACTACCACCGTACAAATAACTACTGCCTCTATTTCTCTCCTTGTCACAGCCCTCATCGACTCCGGGTCAGCAGGAACTTCATCTCCCAATCCCTCTGTCGTCAACTCCACCTACGTACTGAGGCGTCCTCGCATATATACCAGATACAACCGATAACCCAGTGCACTCGATCTTCGACCCGTATCCATCGACAATGCGAAGACATCCTTCTTCAAGTGGGGTTGTTACATCAAGAGAGGATTCAATTTCTGGTTCTGGAGGGTGCAAATATGGACATCATTCTAGGGCGCCCGTGGCTGGTGA
Source organism: Danio aesculapii (assembly GCF_903798145.1). Taxonomy (NCBI): domain Eukaryota; kingdom Metazoa; phylum Chordata; class Actinopteri; order Cypriniformes; family Danionidae; genus Danio; species Danio aesculapii. The sequence continues at coordinate 42,853,985 of NC_079437.1, read as the reverse complement.
AGCACGATCCCATCATCTCTTGGGCACAGGAGAGATAAGAAATGGGGATCTGGATGTACACCTACCTGTTTTCCAAATCTCCCTCTTCAAGGTCGGAACCCCATTTCTTGTTTACAACATCGGTCGAGAGTCCTCCTGAGAAGCAGTCTATCCACATTCCTAAGGAGTACAGCTCCTTTCATGATGTCTTCTGCCCCAAGAGAGCTTCCCAGCTACCGCCGCATCGGCCATGGGACTGCGCGATCGACCTAGTTCCAGATGCCCAGTTGCCAAGAGGTAGGATCTACCCGCTCTCGCTTCCAGAGAATCAGGCAATGGAAGATTACATAAGGGAGGCTCTGAGTCAGGGGTACATACGTCACTCAAAATCACCAGCCGCCTCAAGCTTCTTCTTTGTGGCCAAGAAGGACGGAGGGCTGCGTCCATGCATCGACTACAGGGTCCTAAATAACGGTACAGTAAAATACCGATATCCCCTTCCTCTGGTACCAGCCGCTTTGGAACAGCTCCGAGAAGCTAAAGTCTTCACTAAATTGGACCTCCGCAGCGCGTATAATCTGATAAGAATACGTGAGGGGGACCAATGGAAGACAGCATTCGTGACCCCTACTGGCCACTATGAATATGAGGTCATGCCTTACGGTCTGGTCAACGCCCCCTCCGTATTCCAAAACTTCATTCATGAAGTCCTCCGGGAGTTTCTTCACCACTTTGTAATAGTGTACATAGATGACATCCTCATTTACTCCCGGAGTGAGGCCGAACATCGCCAACACGTTGCGGAGGTCCTACACACATTGAGAGAACATCACCTCTACCTCAAAGCGGAGAAATGCTCATTCCACCAGAAGTCGATTCATTTCTTGGGATACATCATTGACCAAACCGGTATACGTATGGATGGGAAGAAAATTGAGGCTGTTCTATCCTGGTCAGAACCCACTTCCATTAAGGAGCTCCAGAGGTTTCTTGGGTTTGCTAACTTTTATAGACGGTTTATCAAGGACTACAGCAGGATTACATCACCTCTCACTAATCTCCTCAAGGGTAAACCCAAAGGACTGGAGTGGACCAAAGAAGCAGCCGCAGCCTTCCGCCTTCTTAAGAAGGAGTTCACAAGGGCCCCACTCCTGACTCATCCTGACCCAAATCTTCCTTTCGTGGTGGAAGTGGACGCATCCACCACCGGCGTCGGGGCAGTATTATCCCAACATCATGATACACCGCCCCGACTGCATCCCTGTGCCTATTTCTCTCGGAAGTTGAGCCCGGCGGAGCAGAATTACAGCATAGGAGACAGGGAGCTTCTAGCAATCAAGCTAGCCTTGGAGGAGTGGCGTCACTGGTTGGAGGGAGCCAAACATCCGTTCCAGGTGATCACAGATCACAAAAACCTCCAATATATCAAAGAGGCCAAGAGACTATGTCCACGTCAAGCCAGATGGTCACTTTTCTTCTCACGTTTTGATTTCTCCATTTCCTATCGTCCAGGACCCAAGAATCTAAGAGCAGACGCTCTCTCTCGTTTACACGAGCATCACGATCATGAAGAACTCCCAACGAAGATTCTTCCCGAACACATCTCCATTTGTCCGATCACCTGGAACGCTCCTCCAGTCGTTGCCACTCCGGAAGCCCCTGCTCCGCCGGGATGCCCTCCTCATCGGCAGTTCATACCACCTGAACACCGGGTAGATCTGATCCACTCCTTACATACCTCGCTAGGCACTGGACATCCAGGGATCAACAATACTCTCTCGCTAGTATCCCAACGATTCTGGTGGCCAAACATGGCAAGGGATGTGAGGCAATATGTTCAGGGCTGTAAGGACTGTGCCCAATCCAAGAGCCCACGTCATCTACCCGCTGGAAAGCTCCATCCCTTGCCGATTCCGAACCGTCCCTGGTCACACCTAGGAGTGGACTTTATCACTGACCTCCCCTCGTCAGAAGGTAATACCTGTATTCTAGTCATCGTAGATAGATTCTCAAAGTTTGTCAAACTAATCCCTCTGAAAGGTCTTCCCACAGCCTTTGAAACAGCCGACAATATCTTTAATCAAGTCTTCAGGTCATTTGGTATTCCAGAAGATATTGTGTCGGACAGAGGTCCACAGTTCATCTCACGTCTATGGAAAGCCTTCTTCAAGCTCCTAGGTGTGGCCGTCAGCCTCTCTTCTGGATATCATCCCCAAACCAACGGGCAGACAGAGAGGAAGATTCAGGAGGTGGGACGGTTCCTGAGGACCTTCTGCAGTGGTCACCAGAGCTCCTGGAGCCAGTATTTGGGCTGGGCAGAATATGCCCAAAATTCACTGCGGCAACCCTCCACCGGACTCACGCCATTCCAGTGCGTCCTGGGCTTCCAACCACCGCTCTTTCCCTGGGATGGCGAACCATCTGATGTCCCCGCAGTGGATCACTGGTTCCGGGAGAGCGAGAGAGTCTGGGACGAGGCTCATCAACATCTGCAGAGGGCAGTCCGTCGAAGCAAGGTAACCGCCGATAGAAGAAGGTCTGAAGAACCCAGATACACACCCGGACAAAAGGTGTGGCTATCCACCCGGGACATACGCATGCGACTGCCCTCTCGCAAGTTAAGTCCCCGATTTGTTGGTCCCTTCACCATCGTGGAACAGGTTAACCCCGTCACCTACAAACTACAATTACCCTCTCACTACCGTATTCACCCTACATTCCACGTATCACTCCTGAAACCCTATCACGATCCTGTTCTTCCCTCCACAGAGCCTGACCACGAAGAGGAACCCCCTCCTCCACTGCTCCTAGAAGAAGGAGCCGTCTACGCAGTGAAGGAGATCTTGCGTTCCCGACGTCGTGGTGGCCAGTTGGAGTACCTGGTGGACTGGGAAGGGTACGGCCCCGAAGAAAGGACATGGGTTCCCAGAGCTGATATTCTCGATCCTAGTCTCATGGTGGAGTTTCATGAGAGCCACCCTGAGTTCCCAGCGCCTAGAGGCAGAGGGAGACCACCACGGCGTCGGAGGTGTCGGCCCTCAGGAGCGGGCCCTGGGGAGGGGGGTACTGTCACGGATTGGTCAGGCTCTCACGATCCCACTCACGAAGATCACCATCACCTGACTTCTAATGAGCACACAGCTGCATCACATTCACGAGCACCAGATAAAAGCACAGCACTCCAGTCGCTCATTGTCCGGGCTCGTCTCGACGAAAGCGGACAACTGAGCGACCACTCAGCGTAGTCATCCTCAGCTAAAACAAACGCTTTACTTACCTGTTCTCTTTGTATTCCTCCTAGTCTTCCTGGTCCACCCGAATCGTCCTGTCTTCCAGTCCTTCCAAGTCTGTGTCATCCTCTGTCAGCTGTATCTGGTGTGTGCTGTCCATCCTCGTGTATTCCTGTTACCCAGCCACGGAGGAAAAGACCCCAACATCATTCCTGATCCTCCTGGCTATCCTTCATGTGCTCCTTGTTGTCATTTAATAAACACCCTAACGTTTCCTTACCTCTGTCTCCTGTCCGCTTCATAACAACATTATAGTCTGCACATCATTTTTATTCTAATAGCAACTATTTAACATAACCTAGATCGTGTTTTCTTATATCCTACTGTATATGGTGTTCTTCATGGTTGTTGTTTAGCACTGATGAATGCTGATTTTGATACCATTTAACAGGCACCTATATTGCTTAAAAGGTTTCCGAGTCTGCTTTAAAGTCTTATTAAATTCTGCTCTCTTGCTAATTCTCTTATCATAAACAACAAAGTGCAGATAGGGTGTCATTTCACAGCTTCACTAATTATACTGGGAGATTTCATGAAAGTGCATAAATCATGCTAGAATTTATGTTTTGCCGTGACAAATGCTGCTTGACATGCGTAATGGGGGCACTTTAAGAGCCGCTGCATCACAATATACACATTAAAATCAATTAAATCAGTTGAACATGTTAATTGCATTGCATTCAATGCTTTCTAACTTGTATTCTATTATGTAAATACTTTAGTACTGAGTAGAAATCCTGTGTATATGAATTATTAAAACAAATAATGTGTAGATATTCACTAATGCACAGGAGCTGTGTGGGTCTTGATTTAGATTCGTTTGAAATGTTTACCTGAGAAAAAGCTTTTAGAGTAGGTTATGTCCAGGATGGGAGAGATCTGTGAGAATTTCCAATGTCCCGGAAGCTTGCAGCCAATTACTTTTTCACTACAGCTAATGCACTATAAAGATTGCTTTCATTAACTGAGCCAGACAATGACAGAAGAAGTGATTACTCCTTTACTAAAAAAAAAAGGGGCAATCATAGCCAAATGCTTAAATATATCGATAAGGTGCATCATTTATACCATGACGTCCAGCATTTCCATATTCCCATTTTGAAAATAAGATCAGAAAGTGGCTGTTTAGACTATGTCTGGAATATGTTTTTCTGCATTAGCATTTCAGGTGCAGGTATGTGTGAGTCTAATGCATCCATTTCCATTCTGTGCCAGCATGCCCCTGTCGATCATAGCCTGACACCATCCACACCAGCTCATTACCATCCATTCTCTCTGGCTCTGCGTGTGCTTACTCTCACAATATCTGATTTATCTGATATTATTCTTGTGCGCACATTGCATAAATCACCTGCTACTGTATATATTTGGAGCAGACAGTGGCTGAGCATTGATTAATAGTGCGCTTTCTGTCTCAAACACACACACACACGCACACACACACACGCACACACACACACTAGTAGTAACATTAGTAACTTGTGAGGATGTTATTCAAAAGTTTGGGCACCTCTGATCATTTTCATAATTGCAAGCCATAGCCTGCTGGTCTTTCAAATCAGCAATTTCATTTGGATTTATTTATATACCTTAGGGAAAAAGCAGCATTTCACTTCTGACATAACATTTATTTAATCAACAGATGCAATGCAATTTAAATCATAACAAAAACAGAGAGGTGCAAAATTTGGGCACCCCAACAGTATAATGACATCAATCTTTTGCACAGCCACCCTTTGCTGAAATAACAGCCTGTAGATGCTTCTTATAGCTAAAGATAAGTCCCTGAGTTCTTGCTGAAGACATTTTGGGCTATTTTTCCTTTCAAAATTTTTCTAGTTCAGTCAGGTTTGATGGGTGCCAAGCATGACCAGTCCTTTTCAAATCAATCCACAGATTTTTGATCATGTTCAAGTCTGGGGACTGGGATGGCCATTCTAGAACATTGTATCGTGTCTGAGCATGAATTCCTTGGTAGATTTGGAACTGTGCTTTGGGTCTATCTATCTATCTATCTATCTATCTATCTATCTATCTATCTATCTATCTATCTGTCTGTCTGTCTGTCTGTCTGTCTGTCTGTCTGTCTGTCTGTCTGTCTGTCTGTCTGTCTGTCTGTCTGTCTGTCTGTCTGTCTGTCTGTCTGTCTGTCTGTCTGTCTGTCTGTCTGTCTGTCTGTCTGTCTGAGGATTCGAATGCAGTTTTTATTTAATAGAGGATGGTTAGACAGGCAAAGGTCAATAACAGGAGCAAACAGGTACATACGGGTGAAGTAAAAGAGTGGTCGGGTCGCAGGCAAAGTGATCAGTCCAGACGGCAAACTACATGAACAAAAGTAACAAAGCAAGGCGTCAAATACGTCAAGGCAAGGAGAACGAGTCATAATGTCTACAAACAGTAAAACAAGCACACATGTGTCTGTGCTGTTTTTAAAATCAATGTAATCAGTTCATCATGATCCTCTGGCTGTGTGTGTGTGTGTGTGTGTGTGTGTGTGTGTGTGTGTGTGTGTGTGTGTGTAATCAATGTCAGACAGGAACCGGTGTGTACAAGGTGCATGCTGGGAATTATAGTTCGTGAATGTGGCATGTGTGTAGTTCTCCAGCTATCCGCAGTACATAACATAACAATATGTATGACTTACAAATATTTTACAAAGATTTATTGTGTTCAGATTAAATGTAGATTTTCCTTTGCACAATATGTTTATTTTCGTTTAATATTTGCAATAGTGCATAAAGCTTAGTGCAACTTTCAATTTTGTCCGATCCAGTCTGTGGCCTGAACAAAACAAAAAGGTCTGAGGGAAAATGAAAATATATTGCACCAATACCATAATGGTAGATGCTTAAAGAAAGGCAGAACTCCTGGAAGAATTTTGCTTGCTGGGAGGTAATTACCTCATGTTATTCGAGTAGCTGTGAGTAATTGTTTTTTCACTCGCTTTGAATGTTACCAATCGATTGAATGGGCGTTATCAGTGGTTATTAGCTGATAGATATGGGCCAGTAGGGGCCTTCTGCGCCAACTGGTAGGCTCAGGAGGCTGTTTGTCATCCATCCAGATGGTTAATCAGCTATACTAATAGAGAAGACTCCAGATCCAGATCTGTTTTTACATTACTGTGATGCTTGGGTTTAGGGTTGGGATAGGGGTATACGTTAATAAAATACAATGAGAAATGTAATAAATAATATAAATAATTCTCGTGACTGATCAACTACTAAAGAAGAAGACTCCAGATCCAGATCTGTTTTTACAATACTGTGACAGTTGGGTTTAGGGTTGGGGTAGGGGTAGATGTTATTAAAATACAGTTAATGGGAAATTTAATAAATAAAATAAATAATTTTCGATAACTTCAGGCCATAGCCGTATGTGAGCTATAGCTAATTAACCATGTGGATGGGTAATAACAACCTTCTGAGTTTACTAGTAGACGCAGAAGGCCCCTTCTAGCCCATATCTATCAGCTGATAACCATTGATAACGCCCATTCAATCAAGTGATAACATTCGAATCTGTAGTTTTTTTTTTTATATATATTAAAGTGTATAAACATATTATCATCAGACTTGGGCTGCATGGTAGCGCAGTGGGTAGCGTGTTCGCCTCACAGCAAGAAGGTCGCTGGTTCGAACCTCGGCTGGGTCAGTTGCCGTTTCTGTGTGGAGTTTGCATGTTCTGCCCGTGTTCGCGTGTTTCCTTCGGGTTCTCTGGTTTCCCCCACAAGTCCAAAGACCTGTGTTATAGGTGAATTGGGTAGTCTAAATTGTCCATAGTGTATATGTGTGTATGGATGTTTCTCATTGAAAGGTTGCAGCTGGAAGGGCATTCGCTGCGTAAAATATATGCTGGATAAGTTGACCCCAGATTAATAAAGGAAAAGAAAATGAATGAATGAATCATCAGACTTGTATCTGTTTTGTTTGTACTTGCAATCCTTAAATTAGAGTAACGTTAACTTTACATTAACATGACGGTTCTCTTTATGCAACTGAGAAATGTAAAATTAATTAGCTTTACATAAGCCTTGGAGAAAGTAAAATCTGTGTTTGACGGTTTGGGCAGTGGTTGATTCCTAATATCCAGTATAATGAATATAAATTAGCTTTCTTATGTCAAAATACGAAGCCATCACAGATGTTTATAAGTATCTCATACCCTGCATCCTTATTATTCTACCGCGTGCGCGTTTACAGTAGAACATCACACTCTCTCTCTCTCGTTGCTGACGGGTGTTGCAAGCAAAATAATCCAAACTCGCCGAGACATAATTGCTTTTCTAAACTCATGAATACGCATGATACTGCAGCAGGAACAACCAGTGGACTCCAGAGCCAATGCCAGGCCGATAAATCAGATTTGGGAGGGCGCTCGTAATGAAAAAGCGCCAAAGGATGCTGACACCAGGACTGCATTTCCCAGGGGTCCTGGCAGTTATCACCTCAGCAGCAGACACAGCCTGAAGGTCATAGTTCTTAATTGAGTTTTTGTTTGTTGTCAGTCTGAGAGACACTCAGAATGATAAAACGGAGCTGTGAGCGGTGTAAATGGAGAATATTTCTTATTTTTATCTTGTCTCAGTCTTTATTACATGTTGATTATGCCTTCCTTCCTTCTAACCATTCGTGCTGTGTTCTTATCTTACATGCATGTGCTTTTTCTTCCTCATTATGAATTCATCTAGAGTAATCCGTTTATTTTGGATGTCTTATTTCTCTTGCTTTTTATTTCCTCCATGCTATAGCTTACAGTGTGGTCAATTTGAGGTATATTCAAGCTTGATGTCCCATGAAGCTTTGCCTCAGGCATGACCGTGACCTCTAGCCACGTTTTCCCCTTAAGCATATGGTACTGTAAGTTGACTCTGTGAACAAAAACGGGCCAATAGTGTTGCACAAAAATTGATAGTTTCAATTTATATTTCCCTACCTCTGAGGATTAATGCACGATCTATTCATAAATCATCATAATGCGTCCGTCTATGTGAGAGCAGGTGATTTGTCAGCAAGTGTAAGGTTGTTGCTGAACCAGTTTTCAGTTTCTGTAACAGAAGCCTTTAGTTTCCCAAATATAGATCAAGAAAAAAAAAAAGATTGCGAGAGACATGAAAGTCAGGTTTAGGGAACATTAATTCTGATGTTTGCTCGTCGTGAGGAACTTAACTGCGAGAGGAAGAGGGTTTTGGGATGGAAGACGTCTGATGAAAGGAGGCTTATCGCCCTCATCCACAGCGCACACTGATCTGAATATTTCTCTCTCTATATGAAGGCTTATGAAGCTTCGGCACACATACATCCGTCAGGGAGACTTACGTAACTGTGTTTGCCTCTCATCTCTCTTGAGATGAAGAGACGCTTGAGTGGCATTTCTGAAACTGACTCTGGATTTAAACAACTGACTTTCTTTCTTTTTCTTTCTTTCTTTCTTTCTTTCTTTCTTTCTTTCTTTCTTTCTTTCTTTCTTTCTTTCTTTGTTTCTTTCTTTCTTTCTTTCTTTCTTTTTCTTTCTTTCTTTCTTTCTTTCTTTCTTTCTTTCTTTCTTTCTTTCGTTCTTTCGTTCGTTCGTTCTTTCTTTTGCCTTTCGTTCGTTCGTTCGTTCTTTCTTTCTTTATTTATTTCGTTCATTCTTTCTTTTGTTCGTTCTTTTCGTTCGTTCGTTCGTTCTTTCTTTCTTTCTTTCTTTCTTTCGTTCATTCGTTCATTCTTTCTTTCTGTCTTTCTTTCTTTCTTTCTTTCTTTCTTTTCGTTCGTTCTTTCTTTCTTTCTTTCGTTCTTTTCGTTCGTTCTTTCTTTCGTTCTTTCTTTCGTTCTTTCTTTTGTTCGTTCTTTCTTTCTTTCTTTCTTTCTTTCTTTACGTTCTTTCTTTCTTTCTTTCTTTACGTTCGTTCTTGCTTTCTTTCTTTCTTTTCGTTCGTTCTTTCTTTCGTTCTTTCTTTCTTTCGTTCGTTCTTTCTTTCTTTCTTTCTTTCTTACTTTCTGTCTTTCTTTCTTTACGTTCGTTCGTTCTTTCTTTCTTTCGTTCGTTCGTTCGTTCTGTCTGCCTGCCTGCCTGCCTGCCGTTCATTCGTTCATTCATTCTTTCTTTCTTTCTTTCTTTCTTTCTTTCTTTCTTTCTTTCTTTCTTTCTTTCTTTCTTTCTTTCTTTCTTTCTTCTTTCTTTCTTTCTTTCTTTCTTTCTTTCTTTCTTTCTTTCTTTCTTTCTTTCTTTCTTTCTTTAGTCAAACATTGCCCTGCACTTTACCCAGCGAACAATTTGTATATAATATTAATTACATTAATTTGTATATAATTACAATTATCTTCCCAATGCAGCATGGTGAAATTCCTTATGTTGCCATGACTATGAGGTCACAATGTCCCAAAAGTTCAGCAATGATTGTACGCAAAAGGGCTTCATCTGGCACACTTAGACTTACTTTTCAGCTTAGTCTCTTTATTAATCGGGGTCGCCACAGCAGAATGAACTGCCAACTTATCCAGCTTATGTTTTACGCAGCAGATGCCCTTCCAGCTGCAACCCATCACTGGGAAACACACATACACACAAATACACTTTGGTCAATTTGGCCTACCCAATTCATCTATAATACACGTCTTTGGACTTGTGCTGGTAGCACCCAGAGGAAACCCACACAAACACGGGGAGAACATACAAACTCCACACAGAAATGCCAACTGACTCAGCCAAGGCTCAAATCAGTGACCTTCTTGCTGTGAGGCGATCGTGCTACCAACTGTGCCACCGTGTTGCCCTTTGTTTTTTTGTTGAATGAAATATTTTTTTTTTTACTTCAGACGATTTCTCATGTGCAGGGATTAGAGAGCAGTAAACACCATGTACAGAACGTGTTGATCTCAACTTCCTTAGTTCTTGGACCTCTCTTCTAATCATCTAGCTATTAAATCAGGTGTGTCAAACAAAAGAGACAAGCAAAATAAGCAGTGCAGGGGGCCACAGGGACCAAGACTGAGAACCGCTGGTCTAATAAATAAGTACTAGTACCTAATGAATAGCTACTAGAATCTATTATTATGTTACTATTATGTAATTAATAAGTACAAGTTTCTAATTAATATAATAAGAAAATGTATATCTAATATGAAGAATATCTAATATGTTTTAAAAGAGTACTAATGCATAATGATAAAAACTAATAACCAAAGAATAAGCACTGGTAATGAGTAAGTACTAGTATTTAATAATAAAGAAATAATAAAGCTAATATCTAATACTAGCATGAAAAGAGATGCCAGTACGTTTTACACACATAATTAATAAACAGGGTAGTATAATAAAACACAATTAGTAGTAGTTCACTGTGACCGTGACTATAAATTAATATAGAGTTATCATATCATCAGTCTCATAAATACGAGCAGTTGTTGTTTCTGCTGATCTGTTATCAATCTGGTTCCTACTAATGCCAACACTCAGCATAATAAATTCATCAATGTAGACAACATCATCAAAATTTACAGTATAAAGCAAGTTTATTAAAGCTTTGTCCAAAACAACAGCACAGAAATAGAAAGGAAAAAAGCTAAGGAATGTAAAACTTCTGCATAACTGCATAATTAGTCAACCCTTCAGGGCAAATTGTGAATGTACATGACAGCATATTACTATACCTCATCATTAAGATTTTTTCGTGAATACACCAGTAAATACACACAGATCATTACTGTGATTCTGCATTATAAAATACATGTCTTACTCCTGTTGATTGTGATTCATTATAAAGCTCAGCTCTATCTTTTTTCTAAAACTATGTTATACAACACGATAGCCATAATTATACTGTAAATTCTCACTAAGGAGTTTTACAGTGCTGGATTTTATGCTCAATGGCCTCTAGAGTTCACAGAAAATAACTGGAAAAACATCAGAAAAAAAGCGTTGAGTGTGAATTGTGTGGGTGAATAGGGCTTGTTATGAGAGAGGTCGCAAGAGAGCGGCCAGGCTGGTTCAAGCTGACAGGATCACGACAGTAGCTGAAATAACCACACAATAGCACAGTGACATGCAGAGGAACATCTCTGAACGCACAACACATCAAACCGTGAAGGGGAAGCAGCTGAAATGACACTGGCTTTTTCTCCTGGCAGCTCAGAAAGGGGAAACGAGTCTCGTGGAAACAGTTGCGACTGGACGGTGTGAAATTGTGAAATGCCACCTGGTCAAACTTTGACATTAACAGCATGAATCCATGGATCCTTTCTTTTGTGTTTCAATTTTTCAGGCTGCTGCTGGAGGTGTAATGGTGTGGGAAATATAAATATACGCGCACACTGGCACTTTATTATGTAGACCTTGCTAGTACTGTGTTGGACCATCTTTTGCCTCATTTTATCGCACCAATGTGAAATGTAGCCATGATTTTCTGCTCTTTGCTGACAGGAGTTGTGCTTTTTTTCTGCTGCTGTAGCTCTTCTGCTTCAAGGTTTAATGTATTCAGAGATGCTATTCTATAGACCTGTAGTTGTATTGAGCGGTTGAGTTAATGTTGTCATCCCATCAGCTGAACCAGTCTGTTCAGTCACAAAACTCCTACTCACTGGGTGTTTTCTCTTTATTTGGATGTGTGAGAATCCCTGTAGATCAGCAGTTTCTGAAATACTGACAACAAATGACAGGTCACTTAACAAGGGAACTGTCAGAATTTTAAAACTTACTTTCTGACCATTCTGGAATACATTTTTTGTCTCGCCTTATTTACATTAATTTAAAGCTTTTGTTGAGATTTAAGAATTCAGCTTTGAATGTCTGTCATCATATTTAATGAAGTCCTTATCCTAAAAATAGGTGATTTGTATTTGTAATACAGCCTTCAATTGTGTACAAGTTACTAGACCCACCTCTGAAGGTGCGTACTGTACCTCACTTTGTCCAAGCGGGAGAGTTTCACCAGAGTGAAAATGTTGATTTTAACATTTGAAAGGCATGTGTGAAGTAAAAATAAGTTAGGTTTCAGCATTCTGGCTTTTTGGATTTCATCTCCCTCCTCTTCCTCTCTGCATTGTTACCAACAATAAATGTGGACGAGTTCAGCTCGACGATGTGCTGTCTATTGTTTTATTGTTTACTTGTGTGTATATATACACACATGTGTTTAGGTGAACCCTCAGTATGAGTGCTCGTTTACATGTGAAAAAATAACCAGTTTCATGCCACATCTTAGGACATCAGTGATGTCATATAAAAACTTTGACTCTTATTAGTGGAAATGAGAAACTGAAAGTTTTGTTACCTTTCTTTCATTCATTTACTTTTCAGATAAGTCCCTTTATTAATCTGGGGGCGTCACAGTGGAATAAACCGCCAACTTATCTAGCATATGTTTAACGCAGCGGATGCCCTTCCAGCTGCAACCCATCACTGGGAAACATCCATACACTCTCATTCACACACATACTCTACGAACAATTTAGCTTACCCAATTCACCTATACCACATGTTTTTGGACTTGTGGGGGTAACCGGAGCACCCGGAGGAAACCCACGCCAACACGGGGAGAACATTTTTTTTTTAGCTAATAGAAAGATAGCTTATAGATAGCTTAAGACGTGCATACAGTTGCTAAAAGCTTTTATTTTCAGTTCAGGGTGAATTTAATAACAATTCATCATTCACCTAAAAACATCACATCACCATTCAGTGACACTCAAATGGTTCAAAACTTTTATGATATTCTTTCTTTTGTTGAAAACAAAACATCATATTCTGAAGAATGTTGGGAAAAAACAGCCGTTGACATCCATAATAGGGACCCTTCCTTCAATTCTTTAGTTTATCTTCCTTTGTGTTTAACTGAGGACAGAAACTCAAGCAGGTTTGGAACAAGTGAAGGATAAGTAAATGATGACAGAATCTTCATTTTTTTTATGAGTGTACTATGCCTTTAATGTGACAGTTTACCCGTATTGTTGCTGGCAATGTACCAGAGCCCATTCTGTACCCACTGACACAGTCAGTTTATTATTGACCCCCATAATGACCATATGTCAGTCAAGCTGAGCACTTAAGAGCTGTTTTGGAATGGCAATTTTGCAGCAATGTCATGCTATTATGTCACCTTGAATGCTGCAGTATTTAGTTAGATTGAGGTTGTACACACAGCATATTTTTAAGGTAACTAAAAAAAGTGTATACTACAGTATATATGCTGTTGAAAAACATGTATTATAAAAGTGTGTGCCTGGATTTTTTTAAGATGTTTTTTTTTTTTCCAGTATCTTACATTATCACTTACAGTAACTTACAGTATCATATGATCCATTTGAAATTGTTGTAATATTGTTTGCTGATTTGATGCTCAGTGAACATTTCTTGTTATATAAATGTAAAAAAAGTGATTATATTTTTTTGATTTATCCGGAAAATATAAACACACAAACATATTTAAATTATAAAAAAAATTAATGTAAAAGATTATAATTGTCTACATAAATCCGTTGCGTTCCATAGATGGTGTTCTTGCACACTTTATCCTCACACACAAGCACATCCACCATTTCCTCGCTAGTGAAGCATTCAGATTTTCCACTTAAAATGTATCATGGATTGACTGCTACTTTCTCTCAAAGGGATTGAGATATGAGATTCTGATTGGCTTAATCAATGCTAAGCCAGAAACACACCAGAACTCATTAAGATAGTCAGGACAACACTTTTGGATCATGTGCTGGGCTCACAGACTATTTTTCCCATCCTTAAAAGTGTATTCGATGTTGTGTACTTTAGACCATGAGCTTAGAGCACTAAAATAGAGCCCTGGATCTCCGTTTATTTTGTAGTATTAAATACATTCTGATTATTGCCTACAGATGGAAGGGCATCCGCCGCATAAAACATATCGTCACCTTAGAATTATATGGTTCTGTCTGCCGTTTTTGTCAAAATTAAGTTATTGACATATTCTTATTAAATGACAACTTATTTACATTATGGGATGTTTTTTTTATTAGTTGTTTACATTTTAAGACTTTTTATTTTTTTATAAAAAAAAAAAAGGTTACACACATACTGTTTGCTATATGAAATGCAAAAATTTGAAAGCTCAATATCTCAAATTCATTCAGAACACAGATAGAACCTTATAATTCCACGGTGACGATATGCCAGAGTAACTGGTGGTTCATTCCGCTGTGGTAACCGCTGATAAATACAGGGACTAAGCTGTAGGAAAAAGAGTGATTGTTTCTGTGTACACACACACACACACGCATGCATGCACACACACAAACAGTCAATCAGCTGCATGTTATGGGTTTAATTGTGCACAGTGGTAATTCATAATTGAATTCATTATGAATACAGGATGCCAGATCACCCACAATTCCCCAGTTAATCAGTGAAAAGGACAGGTTCAGTCCTTATGGGACACAAACATACACACATGCCAACCTAGACACACACTTTCTTGAACACTGGCAAACAGATGCCATAGCATCAAGCTAATTAGCAACTAATTATATGCTTTAGTGTAACTTGTGTGTGCGTGTGTGTTTGAGTTCTCTACAGGATGATGGATTGCAACGTTATATGCCAAAAGAGCCATATACACAAACAAACACACAACGATATTGCACTGAACAAATATGTTCTGCACTTTTGCTCTGCCTCTAGGAATCTCTCTCGTTCAGTGGAGTCTGAGAGCCTTCAGGATCACAGTCAGATGAATATTTAATCCTGATAGAAAAATGTACTCCGAGGCTGCCTTTAGCTCTCTAACACTGTAAGTTAAACAAAACAGCAATGGGATGTTGTGTATGTGTGAGCTCAGACACAATGCACTGGATATTAACATCTTCTAGCTGTCAGAATAGTATTATTGTCATGTATGTAGGGGCAAATTTGACCAAACTAATTGATTGCTTTAAAACACACACACATTCTGGTTTTAGGAGGTCATAGATATGCTAATAAACAGCTGAAAATATTTTTAGTTGACACTATTTTGTTTGATTTCCTTACGTAAAATGTGTTAAATCATTAATAGAATAGCCAAGCAAGTAAATCATGAATGTTGTGTCTTTTGTAAACCTGTATGACATTGTCTCTTCTTTGGAATATAAAAGAAGATGTGTTGAAGTAGGGTTGTGCAATTAATTTAAATGCAGTTTCGATTTCAATTTTGGCTTCGAACGATTATGAAAAAACATTAATCGAGATAAAACGATTATTGCATCATATACCGCCCCCCTTTCCAGTTGTACACATTTGTTGCTCTGCAAAGCTCAGTTTCACTGAAAATGACCAAAAGCATGTACTGTAATGTAACTTTTGCGACATGGGATGCGCATCGTTCATTGATATACATTCAAATCATTCATGTTTTTCAAAGCGTGAAAGAGATCACATGCTGTTGTGTGTGCACGCTTGTAACATGAGCGCTTTAATGGTCAAATACATGCAAATTTGTGTCAAAACCCTCATTTATGTAATAAACAAACAAGTTGAGAATCAAAGGACATGTGAAAGTGAAACCATAAATCAGAACCGTAATGCTCTTAAAGTGACAGCGCACAATATTCCTGCTGCCGACTGTTTTTATTATTATTAATCAAACAACAAAAGGACAAAATCACTCATGGCTCTTGACTGAAGGACTTTTGTAGCTACAATTAATGTTTTTTTCTTACAGTGAAGATGCTTAAAACACAGTTTGTTTCATGTTTTTTTATTCTATTGTATTTATTTAGCTTTTCTTATTTGCAGAGAGGAAAATAACTGTGTATATAAACAGTTGAAGTCAGAATTATTAGCCCTCCTGAATTACTAGCAACCCTTTTAAAAATATGTAGCTTAAGGGGGCTAATAATTTTGATCTTAAAATATTTTTTTAAATATTTAAACCTGCTTTTATTTTAGCCAAAATAAAACACATATTTTTTTTCTCCAATATTCTTGGTAATACTGTGAAAAATTCCTTTCTTTGTTAAACATAATTTGTGAAATTTTTATTTAAAAAAAAAAAAGGGGGGGGGGTGAATAATTTTGACTTCAACTGTATATTGTTTTGAATAATCGTGATTACAATTATGACCAAAATAATCGTGATTATGATTTTTTCCTATTATCAAGCAGCTTCATTTTGAAGAATGTTGGTAGCAAACACATTTGGTTGCCAATGAATTTGATAAAAAAAAATAATGAATGAATGATTAAATACATAACATATCTAAATAAATATATACATAAATAAATGAAAACTGTTTGGTTACCAGAATTGGTCAGACTTTATTTAAAGGTTCCTGAACAACAATAATGTACAATAATAGTAAAGCATGACAGAATTGAATCCCTTTAATTCAAGATAATTTAAAATTACTATAACGTTAGTACAGTATAGTATCAGTCACAGCATCAGTCTGTGCACTAAACGACTTCATCATTCATATCACACTGTATCACACATATCACACTGTATCAGTGACTGTTTTTTGAAGTATAAACAAGCTGTACTCAATGAACTGAAACACTTCAGAACAACCATTTTTATTGAGTTACTGTGTAATTTGGCAACTGAAAAAGACATTTGGCTCTTAAAAGGCTCGTTTTTTGAGCCAATTGCTCCAGAGTCATTTTTCATCTGGAGCTCTGCCTTGTATCTCTCCGCAGCACGTAACCTTTTAAAAGCAAACGTCTTCTTTTCATGTGCAGACAAATGGTATTTTGTTAATACCGCACCATTAAATGTTATATAGTCACATTTTATCAGTCTCATTGGTATTAGTAGAGGGATCAAACTGAATCAGGTTCATAGCAGATGTAGCTTAGTGTTTTTTAATGTAATAGGGGTATGTGATTTGGGGAAATTTAATGATAAAACATGACAAAAATTATAAAATATAATTTTTATCTGTAAATCTACAATTTTTTAGTTAAATTTATTTAGCTTTCCTGGAAATATAGCAACTTTCCAACAGCATTCTAATGTTTTTGGACTCAAGATATCTGTGTGCATGTCATGCTACTCTTCTTTTTGTTATGATATAACTGTTCCCTTAACAAATGGATAGCTAACATTTTCAGTGTTGCAAAAATGCATCATGTGTTGGGCTGATATTTTTAATTTATGGCAAGAAAGCTTATGCAAGGCAGAAATTCCAAAGTTGTTCCAACCATCCTTAATTTACCTATTATAATATGCCTAATAGTAAATTTAAGTAGCTTTTATTTAATTTACGTTTTCCATTTTAATTTTGGTTTATTAATGAATTTTTGGTTCATCTAAGTTTTTAACTCATTAAAAAGTTTTTTTTTTTTTTGCCAAGTTTTTTGTACTCACTTGTATTGTATTGTATTGTATTGTATTGTATTGTACTCAATGTAAACTCAATGTAAACTCATTTCCGTAAGTTGTCAGGGCAACATTTACAGTAACTTAATTTCAGCATCGTTCATTTTAGGAAAGGAGTACACAGCATACATTAATGTTTTGTTTTACAGTCTGGTCCAAAACAACAAATCATCCTATACACAAAAAGCCTGTGTGCAGAGAATAAAAGTACAGTGGGGGAAATACATATTGAACACATGATTGTTTTTTATCTAGGACATGGAATTGAACCAGAATTTGGTAAGAACCCAAACAATACAAACAAAACAATGATAATAATAAAATAAACAAAACAAAAATGAGTCTGAAAAATAAGTTTTGTGTAATAACAATGGAATTACATAAGGAGAAAGTACTACTGAACTGTGTTTAATACTTAAAGTCCACATGAACCGGAAGCTCCAAACATTTTTTTTTCATATTGTGATGCAGTTTCTTGAGAAACAGAGTATTAAAATAAGAAAACGGTGGGCGTGGCTTGTTTTATCTACTGTGAGCTGATTGGATGTAGTAAAGTAGCTATTTCATTCAGAGAGATCGGGAAAGGGGTTTGGGGAGTTATTACAACCTAACAGACACCTCCTCCTCACCATTTCTGTTTGTTGTCAAAACTAACAGTAGCATGGTTGATTTCATGGGGACTTTAATATAAAAGGCTTTCTTGGTGATGGTAGCTTAAAGACACCTCACATATGGAGAATGAAGTCAGATGCATTGCCCAGACTTGATGGTTTGATTGCCAAAAATCTTGATGTTTCTGTGGGTCACGTCTATCAAATCTGATCTGTGTTTTGTATTTTCCATTGGATTCAAGTCAGGTGATTGGCTGGGGCATTCTACAGCTTGATTTTCCTTCTCTGAAAGCATTTGAAAGATGCCTTGGCTGTGTTTTGGATCATTGTCTTGCTGAAATGTACATCCTGATTCCGTATTCATTATCCTGATAGTATACATTTACTGTGAGGAAGGGCAGAGTGTTGCTGAATAACTACCGAGAGATTTCAGCTGCTGTCTGGGCTTTCATTCCCTTTCTACACCTCCCTTTCTTCATGTGTTCAATACTTTTTCCCTGTGTCATTTAGGTTTATTAAACATGACTTCATTTGTAAACTAATTAGATTAGTTTTCTTTGCATATATGGATTTTTTTGGGTATGATTAACATCCGGTGAAAATTTCAAGTCAACAGCACCTTTAGAAATATGTTTTCTGAGAAAAACGTGTTCAATACTCATTTAAAATAATGGAGCCGTCATGCAGTGTTCTGCAAAAGAGCAGGTCAAGTTGACATTCATTTGATGCACATTGCTCAGGAGGCACCCAGAGGAGCAGGGCACTGTCTCGTGTTTGTAGATTCATTGTAGAGAGGAAGCGTTTCCACACCACTGTGCTTTTAAAATGTGAA